>NC_090657.1:138544655-138844655 GCF_040937935.1 Hyperolius riggenbachi
CATTTCTTCAGGATAACAAGAGCGTAGGCTTTTCCTCAATCGCAACAGGTCAGAGTATCGACAGGTGATGAAAGCAGGAGAAGGATCATATTGTCCGGAGTGCAGAAGATAAATAGTGTACATCTGGAAGATGGAATATACGGAAAGGTCATCACTGAGCAGCAGGTGCAGAATCACACTGTACATAAATGCCTCTGCTGTAACTACAACATGCATATGTAATATATAGTTAAAAAGAACAGCCCCATGTTCATGAAATTTAAAAACGTCAACCTACTGTACAGCGACATCTGCTAAAGTCCTTGACTTAGGCATTGTATTGGAGAACATTACATAACAGGTCAGTAAGTAGAATTATTGTATACCTACATACATTTTTAGCTACCAGCAGGTAATTTTCTAATCTAACAAATACTTTTAGGGTTTCTATAGGGCCCCTGAGGTCACCCTTCAGCCAATTATTAATGATTCAGCAGGGAGTCTGTAACTGGCAATCGCCATGACAATCAAATGGTCAAAATCTTTACTAAAAATATATATTGGTGCACCTCTCTGTTTACACCTACCAATACCATAGCTTGAAAAACCTCTAAGGCTTCCAAAATAAACACTCATTGGCAAAAAAAAAATACATCAGAAAAAAAGCAAAGCTAAGCATTACATTGAAGATAGATGTCCTAACAGGCCTTTTTCCATCTCGAATAGGAGTTGCAATTCCTACTAATCTATCGTCAAACATAGGAATTACTGTAGTCAATAGAGGCAGCGGTATCAGGTACTTGAATACCCTATTTTCAGCAGATATATGGATCAGCTGGTGTGTCACAACAGCCCAAGATGGCCATTGGAGGAAGAAAAAGTTTACAACAGACTTTTAAAAAAAGGTTACTCTGTCCACCATTTGTCTAATAAACGGTACCATGTAGCAATGTGAACCTGCGTACTGAACTAAAGTAGTATACACACACTTGATGGGCCTGCATCTGCCTAATATCTAGTATGTGCAACAGTCTCCAACCACCTTGGATGCCTCGGGCAAAGGTGGCACTGTTCACTACCTTACCCTGCCAGCCCATCTGCATAGCAACAGAACTAGACTAGAGGCTAGCGACACGTCTGTTCAGTGTCGGCCACGAACTGTCGCCAGAGGGATGGAGTCCTGATTCCTCTGGTGACGTACTTCATACGTGTACAAGGCTTTAGGCAAGCTGCTGGGAGAGTGATAGGGTAAGCACCAGTGAAAAACAAAAGAAGACATGAATCTATTTAATGGCACTCACATAGACATTCTTCTGCTCAGTGTTCAATTTCGCATCTGGAGAACGCAGAATGCAATGCCTATTGTCTAGTTTTGTAGCAAAATGCATGGTACCAGCCAGACCAATACAGAGAATGGAGTGGCTAGAATTGCTCAACAAGATGCAAGTACCGTACTTCTGACTTACATACAGAATTCATGCCAACAGTATGTAGCTCAGATTTGAGCACTTCCTGCTGATTTTGATTGGTTAACTGTTTACATGCAAGCCAGATGTATTTGGATCTCATTGATACTGTCCATGAGTGTCAGCAGAAAACAGAATAATCTCTGTGCTTCAATGCTGGAGTGAGTCTAATGCTGGGTACATACGTTACAATTTTCCGTACGATAGATGCAGCCGATTGATAGATTCCCTCATGTCCGATATTACTCCCAATCAATTCTGCGCTCGATTCTCATAGAAGTGAATGGAAAAAGATAAGGAAAATGAGCCAAGATAAGAGAATCAAGTGCAGAATCGAGCGGAAAAAACGATCGGGTGGTAAAATCAAACAGAAAATTGTAACGTGTGTACCCAGCATAATATCTTGTTGCTGTGTTTCAGTATGACTAATGGTCACTGAAGTAGCCTAAAACATGCTGAGCCCGCATGCAACCAGAGTGGAGTGAAAGCCTAGTGGACTTTAAGTTCTCTTTTCCTGAAATAAAAGTTTCTACAAAACCTATTTTGGAAGAGGGTCCTATAAACCATCCATGTCAACCCAAATCTGGTCCGCAGTACCATCAAATTTGGCCTGCAAGTGGTTTCCCACTTTGCATTATGTTTGGCCCATGAGCACCTGAAAGCTAAGCCTATACAGCTAAGCACTGAAACCGAAGAGAGAGGGAGACAATAGGAAGTGCCGAGGATCAGACCCTAAGTGGGCAGAGTTCCACACGGGCCAGCCACATGCTGTGCCAATGACTGCACAGCTTGCCTGAGCTTAGTGTAGCACACTGGTAAGGAAGGGGCACAGTGCGGCCACCTCAAATCGAAACACTGTCACTTTGAGGTAAGGGAGGGAGAGGACCGCTAGACACCAGGGAACTGTATAAGGGAGGGAGGTGGCATTAGACATTGAGGTTGGCCCCAGTATTCAATTTTGGCTGACAGTGTACTTGAGTTTGACACCTCTGCTATAGACAAAACTACAGTGTGTCACACAACACCTGGACAGGATTATTTTGAACATTGACTACTATTGGATTTTGAATTCCTCATCAGTGTCATAATAGATTGCAGGATTCTTAAAAGGATAGTGAAATAGCAGCCCTGCAACTGTAGTCAAATGTTAGTGTACTGATTAAGGGCTCTGCCTTTGACATGGGAGACCAGAGTCCGAATCCTGGCTAGGGTTAGTACCTATTCAGTAAGAAGTCCTTGGGCAAGGCTTCCTAACACTGCAGGGTGGTCTCTTGAGCGCGCCCTTAGTGGCTGCAGCTCTTGAGCACTTTGAGTCCAACAGGAGAAAAGCGCAAATGTTAGGATTGAAGCTTCTTCAGTGCCAACCGTATGTACTATACCTATGTAGTCCAGTTTTTAAAAAAGAAAAAAGCTCTCATGGCAGGTATGTGAACCCTTCTTCAACTATGTAACTGAAATCAGTTACCTTCTTACAATCTTTACTATGATCTGATATGACCCAGGTGTGGCTTGCAAACTTTTGCCAGCTAATAATGCACTACAGTCCAAGTCTGCTCGATAGATTATTAGATTTGATGTTAATGTGAAAGAGCTGCAGAACAACAGGCTTACTCTTAGGGCCCTTTCCATTACGCTGCAGAAGAATTCTGCAGGTCATCTTACTACCCATACAATTCGACGGGGCTGTTCACACTTCTGTATTCTAACTTACTGCATGTAGGCTTTAAATCAAAGTCTATGTCCAGTCTCCATTGCAGTCCACACAAATGAGAATACATGCGTTATACAACACGCACAGCGTGAATCCAGCCTTATATTCAGGAATGCATAAATAAGTACAGAGATGGATTAAGATGAAATGGAGCACTAGACAAGGTAGTAGATTTGGCACCCCCTTGTGGTTCTTTTGTTAAGCAGAAATGGAGAGAGGTCAAAGAAGGTGGCAGGTGGGTCCCTTGACACCTGCTAGGGCCCCAGGCACCTGCCTAGGTTTCCTGGTGGATGATCCTGCTCTGGATAAATAGGCACAATCTTAAGTGTGTGGCCTAGTGCCCATGTGGCCTACCTACAAATCCAGCATGAACCAGTAACATTATCCACTATCATTTTAATGAGGCAAAAAGGAAAAAACACACACCAGAGAAGCAAACCCTCATATGGAATTTAGTTGAATAGCAGTCATCAAAAATAAGTTCTCTATGTACTTTATTCAGTGTTGCCCCGATACCACAAATTATAGTTTTGGAGAAATTGGCAAATATGGTCATCAAGATTCAAATAATTCCAAATTGCATTCAAATGGCATAGAAATTGTAACTGGAACAATCAAAATTATTGAATGACGATTTTCACTGGTCCAGTTTTAGTGGACGGCTGCATACAATTTACATACATTTAATTTCAAGTACTAACTAGTTGCATTTCATTAACCATCCCTGGATGGACCACTCCGATTTGGTCAATCCTGATAAAGTGAAAACGCTCCAGTGTCTTACCATAATATTCCTAAGGAACGCAGGTGCCCATGGAACTACAGTATTAGCAATAAAAAATGAAACAGGGGCGCCCAAAAAGGATAAAAACTATTAAGACAGGTAAAAACAGAGGTAGGGTAGGACTTGCCTCTATAATAAGGAACAGTTTGAGGTGTAGGTCTCTCACAAAAGTTTATTGTAAAATATCTCAGTAACTCTTACATAAAGTCTTATGCTGTGTTCTTTTTATAAAATGAAGTCGGACTCTATTGTCATCATTTCATTCTTCTTGGGTGCCTTTGCTCTTTATCTTTGATTTTAATGATGGAGCGGATTCACACCGTATTGGGCTTATATGTATGAGGAGTAACTGAATAAAGTTTTAGAGCTCAGTTTTTGACCTGCTTTTGTGAACTCACACCAGGGATTGTAAAGACAAGCAAAGTGAACCTATCACCTTTATTTTAAGTACATGTGAATAAACTGCTTTGATATCACTATATTGTAACAATGCAATCCACACCACATAAAGCTGCTCTATCTGCATCTGACCTGAATGCCATTTTAAATTAGTGAAACCCACCTGACCCGGATTTCAGCTAACCTATGAGTACCCAACCTGCTGCATGTCTTTACTACAGGTTTCAATACGCAAGTCACCGAAAGAGATGCAATGGTAAATGTTATTTACACACTAGTCTCCCTCTGCCTCAACTAATCCCTGTCAGTGGCCTTCATCAGCATTGGCGCTTGCTCCCTCTTCTAAAGCTATGTATACATGATAGATTACACCTGGATTTTAGGAAAGACTAACAAGGAAAGACTGTAACAGCACCCAATGTAGTATAGTAAATTCATACATATAGAAAGCATGTATGATACATGCTACACTCATAAAAGTGGGTTACCATAACGGTTACTTTGAATTCTAAACCCACTTCTTCAGGCACAAAGTGTCTGGACTAGAGACATGATAAATAAAATGTAAAAGTAACTGTAAACAGTAATACTGTGGTGTGGTGTGTGTAAACTATTTATTTAAATGAATGGGCAGACATCATCACCTCCTATGTTATCTTCTGTGAAGACTCTTGCATACCAACCAAGTCCATCAAAGTCTTCCCAAACAACAAACTGTGGTTCACCAACAAGGTGCGTTAACTGTGAAGGATCAAGAAACCCTTGTTTAGGTCCAGTATCCAGGAGGACTACAGGAAGGCAAGACACACCCTAAACTGCAAACTTAGAGTTGCCAGAAAGGAGTATTGTGGATAGGTTGAGGCATAACCTCGGCTCAAATGACCCTAGAGCAGTCTGGAAGGAGTTCAAGGTTGTCACTAACTACAAGCCTCCCCCACAGCATACAACACCAAGCACTTAGCTAGTTATGGAGCTCAGCAACTTTTACTGTGGACTTGAAGGCCAGGTGTCCGCTGCTGAGAACTTATCTGCTCCTCCCTCCACCCCCGCCTCAACTGGAAATGATCGTAGGCCCAGTCAATTTCCTCTGATGATTAGAGAGGTCGATGTTCTGCACCACCTGCCAACACTGAACTCAAGAAAAGCCTCTGGCTAAGTCGCCAGTCTGGACAACCTGCACATCTCCAGACTGTCCTCAAGAGCTGAGAATAGCAAGTGAGCCTTCCCACCTAGGCTACCTTTTCTTTAAAGGGAATTTGAAGTGAAAATAAACTTATGATATAATGATTTGTATGTGTAGTACAGCTAAGAAATAAAACATTATTAGCACAGATGAGCCTCATATTGTTTCCAGTACAGGAAGAGTTAAGAAACTCCAGTTATCTATGCAAAAGAGCTTGTGTGAGCTCCGCGACTTTATAAAGTTGTGGACAGCATTAACTTTTGAAGCACTTATCTCCCCCCCACCTCCTCCGAAGATCATCCCTCCTCCTTTCCCACCTTAGGCTGATGCTGCTTATTGTTGTATCCAGCTCTTGGTTCTGATGGACCTCTATCCTGCCACTTGTTATATTGCATTCATTGATTTGTATACGGGCTGTTGCAATACTGCCGTTCCTGTTATGACACACTGCTCTTGATTTTATGATGGACCTCTACCCTGCCAAATGTTATATTGTGTACTGTCTTATTCCTACCACGTCTTGCATGTTTACTGTGTTTTGCCAAAACCAATTCCAGGTACGACCCAGATTCTGGTTCTGATATATAGCATGCACGCTCATTGGGCAGTTCAGATCCCGCTGCCGGCCACGACTGCCGTTTGGCAATTTCATACAGTCGAATGACAGCTCATGTAATTCAATGTGTCATCATTTAACATGTATGGTGTTACCCGGTGGCAAAAGATTGCAACACATCGGAGGTGAATCCATATGGGGGCTGCCTCACCAATGCCCATGCCGAACAGTAGCAAAAGTAGCGTAGCTACAAACCTCGGGGGCCCTGATGCAGAATATGGACCCGGCCCCCAACCTACATTAAATAGCAAGGTATAGGTGCCCCAGTATAGGTAGCCAGGAATAGGTGCCCCCAGTAGAGGCAGCCAGGAATACGGCCCCCCAGTATAGGTAGCCAGGCATACGGCGCCTCAGTATAGGTAGCCAGGCATAGGTGCCTCAGTATAGGTAGCCAGGCATAGGTGCCTCAGTATAGGTAGCCAGGCATAGGTGCCTCAGTATAGGTAGCCAGGCATAGGTACCTCAGTATAGGTAGCCAGGCATAGGTACCTCAGTATAGACAGACACATCTTATACACTTTTGAACATCAGAAGGAGGTGCATCAATTTTTTTCAAAATATATATGTAATTAACCACTTAAGGACTGCAGTCATAAAACCCCTTAAAGAGAATCTGTATTGTTAAAATCGCACAAAAGTAAACATACCAGTGCGTTAGGGGACATCTCCTATTACCCTCTGTCACAATTTCGCCGCTCCTCGCCGCATTAAAAGTGGTTAAAAACAGTTTTAAAAAGTTTGTTTGTAAACAAACAAAATGGCCACCAAAACAGGAAGTAGGTTGATGTACAGTATGTCCACACATAGAAAATACATCCATACATAAGCAGGCTGTATACAGCATTCCTTTTGAATCTCAAGAGATCATTTGTGTGTTTCTTTCCCCCATGCACTGAAGTTTCAGGCTGCTCTTTTCTTCCTGCAAACAGCTTTGCCCTTGTTTGTAATTCCTCAGTATGTGAAAGCCCAGCCAGCTCAGAGGACGATTTATCCAGCTGATTAGAGCAGCTTCTCTCTTCTCTCTTATCTCTTATCTAAATAACACACAGGCAGTGTGCATAGAGGGGCCAGAAAGGGTGAGTTCATAGCAGAACCACAACACTGAAGAACTTGGCAGCCTTCCAGACACAGGCCGACAAGTCTGACAGGGGAAAGATACATTGATTTATTACAGAGACTGTCATAGTAGAAAGTGCTGCAGTTAGCCAGAACACATTAGAATAGCTTTTGGAACATGTAGGATGATAAAAAACAGGATGCAATTTTTGTTACGGAGTCTCTTTAAAGAGAATCTGTATTGTTAAAATCGCACAAAAGTAAACATACCAGTGCGTTAGGTGACATCTCCTATTACCCTCTGTCACAATTTCGCAGCTCCTCGCTGCATTAAAAGTGGTTAAAAACAGTTTTAAAAAGTTTGTTTATAAACAAACAAAATGGCCACCAAAACAGGAAGTAGATTGATGTACAGTATGTCCACACATAGAAAAATACATTCATACACAAGCAGGCTGTATACACCCTTCCTTTTGAATCTCAAGAGATCATTTGTGTGTTTCTTTCCTCCTGCAGCTATCTTCCACTGAAGTGTCAGGCTGTTTCTTCCTGCAGAGTGCAGACAGCTCTGCCTGTATGTAATTCCTCAGTATGTGAAAGCCCAGCCAGCTCAGAGGAGGATTTATCCAGCTTGTAAAAGATAAGAGAGAAGAGAGAAGCTGCCCTAATCTAAATAATACACAGGCAGTGTGCAGAGAGGGGCCTGGAGGGGGGAGATGCATCACAGAACCACAACACTGAAGAACTTGGCAGCCTTCCAGACACAGGCCTGACAAGTCTGACAAGAGAGAGATACGTTGATTTATTACAGAGATGGTGATAGTAGAACGTGCTGCAGTAAGCCAGAACACATTAGAATAGCTTTTGGAACTTGTAGGATGATAAAAAACAGGATGCAATTTTTGTTACGGAGTCTCTTTAAGGACCAGAGCCTTTTTTTCCATTCAGACCACTGCAGCTTTAATGGTTTATTGCTCGGTCATACAACCTACCATCTAAATGAATTTTACCTCCTTTTCTTGTCACTAATACAGCTTTCTTTTGGTGCTATTTGATTGCTGCTGCGAGTTTTACTTTTTATTATATTCATCAAAAAAGACATGAATTTTGTCAATAAAATGATTTTTTTAACTTTCTGTGCTGACATTTTTCAAATAAAGTCAAATTTCTGTATACATGCAGCACGAAAAATGTGGACAAACATATTTTTGATTAAAAAAAAAAAACCATTCAGCCTAGATTTATTGGTTTGGGTAAAAGTTATAGCGTTTACAAACTATGGTGCCAAAAGTAAATTTTCCCATTTTGAAGCATCTCTGACTTTTCTGACCACCTGTCATGTTTCATGAGGAGCTAAAATTCCAGGATGTTATAAATACCCCCCAAATGACCCCATTTTGGAAAGAAGACATCCCAAAGTATTCACGGAGAGGCATGGTGAGTTCATAGAAGATTTTATTTTTTGTCACAAGTTAGCGGAAGTCGATACTGCTCTGGTAGAATGAGCTCTGCCCGCAGAAGTCAGTTGTTTGCCTTGTTGAGCATAAGATAGAGATGTAGCCTGCTTGATCCATCTGGCTATGGTTGATTTTGAGGCCGGTTTACCCCTGAATTTTCCGGAAAATAGTACTAATAAGGCATTGAAATTTCTCCAGGACTCAGTACGATGAAGATACTCCAGAACACATCTTCTGACATCCAGGCAATGTAATCTCTGTTCTTTTTGATTGGAAGGGCTATTACAAAAGGAAGGCAGGAAAATTTCTTGAGATCTGTGAAATTTCGAAACAACCTTTGGTAGGAAAGTGGTATCTAGACGAAGTGTAATTCTGTCATCACTTATAACACAATATGGTTCTAGAATTGATAATGCCTGCAATTCCCCTACTCTTCTGGCTGAAGTTATTGCTAGAAGAAAAGCAGTCTTGATAGTCAAATGTTTATCAGAACTATCCGCCAGTGGTTCAAAGGGTGGCTCACATAAACCCTGTAGAACAGTGTTCAGATCCCAAGATGGCACTCTGTTATGGACCGTAGGTCGAAGTCTCTTGAGTGCCTTGAAGAATCTGATGATATGTTCTTCCTCTGCCAATTTTCTGTCAAGAAAAACTGTTAATGCTGAAACCTGTACTTTCAACGTACTACTACTTAGACCATTCTGGAATCCACCTTAAAGAAATTCTAAAACTGAATTGGACTGACCCGCATCTCTAGAATTCGACTCACACCAATTGCTGTATACCCTCCAGGCTTTATAGTATATTTGGCGCGTCACCTTCTTCCTGCTTTGTAAAAGTGTTTCCGACAATTTATTAGAAAACCCTTTACTTTTCAGTATTCGCCATTCAGGCTCCATGCAGAAAGATGAAGAAGGCTCAGATTGGGATGCACTGCTGGTCCCTGAGTTAACAGGTCCTCTTGTTCTGGAAGGATCAGATGATCCGTAGCTAATCGTTGTAGCAGAGCAAACCACGGTCTTTTTGGCCAATACGGGACAATCAAAATTGCTTTTGCCTGGTCGATATATTTTGTTCAGTACTCTGGAAATCAAATGTAGAGGCGGAAAAATGTACATTCTGTTATGGCTCCAGCTGACTTTAACAACAAAGAAGATTTTTTGTCAGGTAGAAACAGTCTCTTATTTGTGGTACATATCTCAAACCCCAAAAATTCCATCTTTTGGAGAGGTTGTAAAGATGACTTATCCCAATTAATTAACCACCCCAGGGTCTGAAGAAAGTCTAGAGTGGACTGAGTTTGGGATCCCACTATTTCAACAGAAGGTCCCCAGATAAGCAAATCATCCAGGTAATATATTACTTGAATAGACTGAAGTCTAAGCCCTGCTAAAACTTCTGCCATGATTTTTGTGAACAGCCATGGAGCCGATGATAACCCAAAGGGAAGGGCGACAAACTGAAAGTGTCTTACCTCTCCTTGTAACACCACTGCAAATCTCAGGAACTGCTGTGATTCCAGATGAATCGGCAAGTGCAGATATGCATCCTTTAGATCAAATGATGTCAAATAACAGTTCTCTTGTAGTAGGTTTAATACTGAGCGGATGTTGTCCATCCGAAACTTTCTGTATCTTACTGCAGTGTTTAGCCTTTTTAGATTTAAGATGAACCTGTAACTTCCTAGAGGTTTCTTTATTAGGAAGACTGGGGAGTAGAACCCCAGTTTTTCTTGGCATTTTGGGACTCTCCGTATAACCCTTTTTTCTAACAGCAAGCTTACTTCGGACTGGAGTGCCTGAGCCTGAACTAGAGCTCTTGGGGAAGGGGCCACCCTGAATTAAGAACGTGGTGGGGCTATGAACTCTATTTTGTACCCTTGGAGAATAATGTCCAGTAACCACCTGTTTTCGAACCCTAACTGCCACTGTTCGTAAAAGTGAGCTAGTCTGCCCCCCACCGGAATCCTGGCGTCATTGCTTTGTTGGTTGACCTGAGGAGGTATACGGAGTATTGGTTTTGAACGTTGGGACTTGTTGGGAATCCATCTCCTTCTTTGGTTCCCCTTGTTTTCCTGTTCGCTTTTCCCTGAAACACGAAAGGAACGGTTAGGGCGGAAAATTTTCCTTTTATACGGGAAATTTTTCTTCTTATCAGCAGATCTCTCAAGTGTTTCCTCTAACTTGGTTCCAAATAATAAGCCCCCTTCACACGGAATACTACACAATTTTGATTTAGACGAGGTATCTCCCTGCCATGTTTTCACCCAGATTCCTCTTCTGGCTAAATTAACTAGGGCTGTGGTTCTTGCTGTGAGCCTGACTGAATCATCAGCTGCATCTGATAGATAATTTGTTGCATGCAAAATTTTTGGGAAAAAATTCAAAACTTCATCCCTAGATACCCCTGAGGCGATCTGAGACTGGACTTCCAACAACCATACTTTCAAAGATCTTGCTACTGCTGTAGATGCAATAGAAGGTTTGAAATTCAAAGATGCAGCTTCCCATGCCCTTCTCAAAATATTCAACATCTTTTTATCAATTGGGTCTTTTAGACCAGTGTTTCTCAACATTTTATTGGTATGTACCCCTTTTAAAACCCTGTACTCACCGAGTACCCCCTAGCATAGTAAACATTATCCCAAGTACCCCATTGACAAATATATATTTAATCGTAGTACATGATCATTGGTTCTAAACCATTTCTAAGCATTTACAATTGCTTTTAATTAGTTAAAACACTAATTTGGTGTTGTTTAAATAAGATGTATCATTTTCATAAACTCTAAATTTGTTATTCTTGGTTAAGTATATCAAGCCTGAGTACCCCCTGGAACCATCAGAAGTACCCCCTGGGGTACACGTACCACACGTTGAGAACCTAGGTTTTAGACTACCGAAATCTTCAAACTGAAGATCCGATCTTCTGGAAACTTTAGAAAGGGATGGGTCTAGTTTGGGTGAAGTGCCCCAAAACTTCTGGTCTTCTGGACTATAAGGATACCTCTTGTTTAGTGATTTTGGCCAGAAAGCCCTCTTATCCGGATTATCCCACTCCTTTTTGATAATCCCCTTAAGACTGCTATGCGCCGGAATAAAAGCCACCTGGGGGTCTGACAAGGTTTCATACATCTGATCCAGGGAAGATAAAGTCTTATGCTCTGTAGTAATACCCATGGCTTTATGCATGGCTTCCAATAACTCCTTCATAAAGTCAGTGGAAAAAGCAAACTTTTGATTTTTTTACAGTCTTATCGTCAGATTTTTCAGTCTCTGAGGGTATCTCTTCCAGAGATGAAATATCCAATCCCCCTTCTGACATTTCTGAATCTTCAGAATCGTCATCTCTCCGTTTCCTTTTTAAAGTAGGGTCCTCCATAGGGACTGAACCTGAAGGACCTGGGATGTCTGACCCTGACGGGGCTGCAGAGACTGCTGCAGGCACTGAAGACATTTGTGCATTAGATACTGGCACCTCTGGGACCTTGATAGTCTGCACAGCAGAAGAAATTTCAGATCTAATCCATCCCTTTAACTCCTTTAACATAGTAGGGGTCTCTTCTCTAACCACTTTCTTAGTACAATCCTGGCACAATACTTTTGAAGAGGATGACATATAATTTCCACATATAGCACATCTTTTCCCCGATTTATGTGTTGCTTTAGAACCAGCATGTGGCGTAACCTTGTCAGTTTTATCAGGTTTATCAGGCTTGTCAGGCTTATCAGATCTTTCCTGTCTTGATCCAGATTTGGATTCTGATTTAGAATCTGATCTTTCCATTTTAGGCTATAATAAAACAAATAAATAACAGCCATTAGCTCAGCCAAGCCTAATAACCCTCCTAAAAGGATATGCAAACAATTGCCACAATGTTACATACCAGAGAGGGTAGGGAACTTGTCTCTACAGAGCCCTGGGAGGAAGATCCACCGGCAGCCTCCATAGTCAACACACAATGAGACCAGGACACCAGCTTAAATAGCTGTTTTACATAATTGGTTAAGCCCTACCCCTCCTTGCATTACCTTGATGCTTTATTCATACCTCCTGTGGTAAATCATCTAGTGTTCCTGCTCAGCCAACCCCCTGCAGCTGTCTCATGTGTCAGCCGACTCTGACCTCCATGCTGCAATGGCCGCTGGAATGCACGCTGGGCCAGGACCTTCCTGCTTTCGGCTTTCTGGCTTCCAGTCACGTGAGGCGCCTGTCACGGGACCATAGGGCGGGCGGGACTTCCGGATTCAGACGCCGCTTGTCCTCCGAACACAGCACAGAGGGAGAGGCCAGTGCGTGCAGCATGATCCCGCGCTGAGACAACTAGCCAGCGCCGACACAGGGGATCACACCAGCCGCGGCTCCTGTGGACTCACATGGGTGGCCAGCCTTACCCCCTACATCTAGCATCCTGCTGGACAGGAAAACAACTGAGGGGGTAAGGACATGACGAAGTATATATGTGTGCGTGTGCCCTGCCTATCTAATTATGCAAATTGTTTAATCTAGTTCCTGTCCAGTGTATGTGGATGGAGACATGTCTCAGGGTTGCTGTCCTGAGACGTTCCGGGAAAATAAAATCTTCTATGAACTCACCATACTCCTAACGGAATACCTTGGGGTGTCTTCTTTCTAAAATGGGGTCATTTGTGGGGTTCCTATACTGCCCTGTCATTTTAGGGGCCCTAAACCGTGAGGAGTAGTCTTGAAACCAAATGTCGCAAAATGACCTGTGAAATCCTAAAGGTACTCATTGGACTTTGGGCCCCTTAGCGCACTTAGGGTGCAGAAAAGTGCCACACATGTGGTACCGCTGTACTCAGGAGAAGTAGTATAATGTGTTTTGTGGTGTATTTTTACACATACCCATGCTGGGTGAGAGGAATATCTCTGTAAATGACAATTTTCAGATTTTTATTTTTTTTTAACACACAATTGTCCATTTACAGAGAGATTTCTCCCACCCAGCATGGGTATGTGTAAAAATACACCACAAAACATATTATACTACTTCTTCTGAGTACGGCGATACCACATGTGTCACACTTTTTTGCAACCTAGGTGCGCTAAGGGGCCTAACGTCCTATTCACAGGTCATTTTGCGACATTTGGGTTCAAGACTACTACTCACGGTTTAGGGCCCCTAAAATGCCAGGGCAGTATAGGAACCCCACAAGTGACCCCATTTTAGAAAGGAGACACCCCAAGGTATTCTGTTAGGAGTATGGTGAGTTCATAGAAGATTTTATTTTTTGTCACAAGTTAGCGGAAATTGACACTTTGTGAAAAAAAAAAAAAAAAAACAATACAAATCAATTTCCGCTAACTTGTGACAAAAAATAAAATCTTCTATGAACTTGTCATACACCTAACAGAATACCTTGGGGTGTCTTCTTTCTAAAATGGGGTCACTTGTGGGGTTCCTATACTGCCCTGGCATTTTAGGGGCCCTAAACCGTGAGTAGTAGTCTTGAACCCAAATGTCTCAAAATGACCTGTGAAATCCTAAAGGTACTCATTGGAGTTTGGGCCCTTTAGCGCAGTTAGGCTGCAAAAAAGTGCCACACATGTGGTACTGCCGTGCTCAGAAGAAGTAGTATAATGTGTTTTGTGGTGTATTTTTACATATACCCATGCTGGATGGGAGAAATATCTCTGTAAATGACAAATTTTAGATTTTTTTTTACACACAATTGTCCATTTACAGAGAGATTTCTTCCACCCAGCATGGGTATGTGTAAAAATACACCCCAAAACACATTATACTACTTCTCCTGAGTACGGCAATACCACGTGTGACACTTTTTTGCAGCCTAGGTGCGTTAAGGGGCCCAACGTCCTATTCACAGGTCATTTTGAGGCATTTGTTTTCTAGACTACTCCTCACGGTTTAGGGCCCCTAAAATGCCAGGGCAGTATAGGAACCCCACAAGTGACCTCATTTTAGAAAGAAGACACCCCAAGGTATTCCGTTAGGTGTATGGTGAGTTCATAGAAGAAGATCTTATTTTTTTGTCACAAGTTAGTGAAAAATGAAAAACTTTGTGAAAAAACAATAAAAATCAATTTCCGCTAACTTTTGACAAAAAATAAAATCTTCTATGAACTCTTCATACACATAACAGAATACCTTGGGGTGTCTTTTTTCTAAAAAGGGGTCACTTGTGGAGTTCCTATACTGCCCTGGCATTTTACAGGCCCAAAACCGTGAGTAGTCTGGAAACCAAATGTCTCAAAATGACTGTTCAGGGGTATAAGCATCTGCAAATTTTGATGGCAGGTGGTCTATGAGGGAGCGAATATTGTGGAACCGGTCATAAGCAGGGTGGCCTCTTACATGACAGGTTGTATTGGGCCTGATCTGATGGATAGGAGTTCTAGGGGGGTGACAGGAGGTGATTGATGGGTGTCTCAGGGGGTGGTTAGAGGGGAAAATAGATGCAATCAATGCACTGGGGAGGTGATCGGAAGGGGGTCTGAGGGGGATCTGAGGGTTTGGCTGAGTGATCAGGAGCCCACACGGGGCAAATTAGGGCCTGATCTGATGGGTAGGTGTGCTAGGGGGTGACAGGTGGTGACAGGAGGTGATTGATGGGTGTCTCAAGGTGTGATTAGTGGGGGGAATAGATGCAAGCAATGCACTGGTGAGGTGATCAGGGCTGGGGTCTGAGGGCGTTCTGAGGGTGTGGGCAGGTGATTGGGTGCCCTAGGGGCAGATAGGGGTCTAATCTGATGGGTAGCAGTGACAGGTGGTGACAGGGGGTAATTGATGGGTGATTGATAGGTGATTGATCAGTGGGTTATTACAGGGAAGAACAGATGTAAATAATGCACTGGCGAATTGATAAGGGGGGGGGGGGGGGGGGTCTGAGGGCAATCTGAGCGTGTGATTGGGTGCCCGCAAGGGGCAGATTAGGGTCTAATCTGATGGGTAACAGTGACAGGTGGTGATAGGGGGTGATTGATGGGTAATTAGTGGGTGTTTAGATGAGAGAACAGATGTAAACAGTGCACTTGGGAGGTGATCTGACGTCGGGTCTGCAGGCGATCTGATGGTGTGGGTGGGTGATCAGATTGCCCGCAAGGGGCAGGTTAGGGGCTGATTGATGGGTGGCAGTGACAGGGGGTGATTGATGGGTGATTGACAGGTGATCAGGGGGGATAGATGCATACAGTACACGGGGGGGGGGGGGATGGGGAGAATCTGAGGGGTGGGGGGTGATCAGGAGTCCCCAGGGGGCAGTTTAGGGGCAAAAAAAAAAATAGCGTTGACAGGGAGTGACAGGGAGTGATTGATGGGTAATTAGGGGGGTGATTGGGTGCAAACAGTGGGCAGGGGGGTGGGCAGGGGGGGATCTGAGGGGTGCTTTGGGCGATCAGGGGGCAGATCAGTGTGTTTGGGTGCAGACTAGGGTGGCTGCAGCCTGCCCTGGTGGTCCCTCGGACACTGGAACCACCAGGGCAGGAGGCAGCCTGTATAATACACTTTGCAAACATTACAAAGCGTATTATACACTTCCTATGCGGCGATCTTCGGGTTAACAACCCGCCGGCGCTTCCGATTGGCCGGCGGGTTGACGACGCGGGTGGGCGAAGCCTATTGCCGGAGGATGCGCGCGCATCCCAGCGCGCGATACCCTGCAACATAGTGTCCCAGGACCCGACGCCAATCTGCATTACGTGGTCCTGGGGCTGCCACTTTGCAGTCGCCAATGTGCAGTGGGTGGTCGGCAAGTGGTTAAGCTGCATTAATTGCAGCAGGACATCAAAAGGGTTATTTGCATATACCTATGCATGTCCAAGAATCCTCTGCATGGTACAGTCATATCTGATAGCATACATCCCTTTTGTGATTTTTTTTTTTCCGCCCATTAAACTGCTTTGAGTTACTTCGCGTAGTTTTAAAGGGGAACTGAAGAGAGAGGTATATGGAGGCTGTCATGTTTATTTCCTTTTAGACAATACCAGTTGCCTGGCAGCCCTGCTGATCCTCTGCCTCTAATACTATTAGCCATAGCCCCTAAACAAGCATGCAGCAGATCAGGTGTTTCAGTGGTTCAGACTTATAAGTCTGATCTGACAAGACTAGCTGCATGCTTGTTTCTGGTTTTAATCAGATACTACTGCAGAGAAATAGACCAGCAGGGCTGCCAGGCAACTGGTATTGATTAAAAGGAAATAAACATGACAGCCTCCATATACCTCTCTCTTCAGTTCCCCTTTAACATCAGCAGCTCTCGTGCACAGAATGCAATCGCGTCTGTCTAAAGATAGCTGAATTCCGTACATCAGCCATTTTAACTGGCACCTGACCTAAGGATCACTGTGAGCCAATCAAAGTGATCAGGAAGTGCAAAATGAAAAAAAAAAAAAAAAAAAAAAAAAGGCTCTGGTCCTTAAATGGGACAGAGCCTTAGATCTCAAATTACTGTTCTATATCAATAGATAAAGTTGCCATCATGCTGTTAGATTCTAGTAGGAGGTGTTGGAACCGTGTATAGTTTTACTGCTAAGTCCTTGCATTAAGGCTGCTTTCACAGTGAGACGTTACAGGCGCACGTTAGTGCAGCCTGTAACGCAGCTCCACCGCACAGTAATGAAAAATCAATGGGCTGTTTCACAGTGCCCACGTTGCGTTACATTGTAACGCAGCACATCAGTTGAGAGTGCTGCATGCTGTGCGTTATGCACGGCTAAGCCGCGTTAGACTGTGCGCACATGCTCAGTAGTGTTGGGGAGGAGTGGAGAGCGGCCAGGCACATGGCTAATTAATATTCACTGCAGGGTGTGACGTGCAGTGTTTACTTCCTGGAGCAGCCGCTCTGTGCGGCGATTGGCTGGGCGGGACCACGTGATGCCGCATGCGTCCAAGAGTACGCATCACGGACGCCAGAGTGAGCTGCACAACGCGGCTCACTCTGATGTCCAAATCAGAGAGCACCAGGCGTTGCGTTAGGGGCATGTTATGTGCCTTATATCGTCCCCTAAACGCAACGTCCTGGTGTGCAAGTAGCCTAATTCTAGACACAGAAAAACTGTTGCCTGGAATTTTATTTTGGGACAGTTTATTATGTGCTTGAAATTTCGTATGTATATTTTAGTATTCATGCCTATTGCTTTTCAACAAGGGTTTTTTTTTTCTGTAAACGTATGTCCCTACACACTTTATACTTGATACAGTGGGATTATACTGACCAAACACATACATAGATACAGTATGTAGTAGGCTTTAATGGTGTTCCTTCTGTGCAGCAAGTCTTCTTACACTCCTTTTTATATTCCAAACATGTTATCCTTTTTGGGGTGTCTCTTTTTGTTCAGTACTATTATGTATGGTCAATTATATAAACTATAAGTAGGCAAGCAAACTACACTTGCAATATTAGTACAATCAGCAGTTATTATTCATTGATGTCAGTAAGAAGTATGATACTGTTGCATGTTATACTCACCACATACTTGGCATGTACATCCCGTACAATATTAGCTTCTGTCACCTCAAAAGTCAGCCTGATGGGTACATTATGACCATGCTTACTCGCCCACGAGTCTCTCAGCTGATTTGTCAGCAGAGGTTGAGCATTCGACTCTTCCGGAGGTCTACTTTCTGTAGCAAGGAGAAAATATAGACAAATGGTTTATGCAGCCAAATACTAGCCTTGTGCATTGTATACTTTTTTTCATCTGGGACTGTAAGGCTCGTGTTTACACGATACCAGTGGGGCCGTGTATATGTATATATGGCAACATATCCAGAAAAAAAACATGCAGATTGGGTTTGTGCATTGTGAAAAATGGACTAACCTGGACATGGCTGAGACACACTTGGGTGAATGGGTCCATGTTTTTCCATAGGAAAGAATGGGGTCCATTTTGCATGCATGTTGGTGTGCTAATAACTCCAAGTTAATTAACATTTTATGCGAACTTGTCTGAGCTACTGCTGCAGCTGTTGCATATGATCAGTCCATTACCATGCTGAATATACATAAAATTAGCTTAAATTTAGCAAATTAGTAGCATCTCATTGGTTATCCCTACTTCTATAGTAAATAACGTTACCTTAGGCCTTGTTTCCATCTGTGCACTTCTGTCCAATTTTCAGCAACATGTATCAATCTGTAACATTGATATGCTGATAAAAAGCGGACAGAAGCGGATAGAAGCGCACAGATGGAAACAAGGCCTTAACAGGGGTATGAAATGCAATCACATAAAGGGACCAACATCAGAAACACAGGCCTCGTTCACATCATACGTGCTTCTGTGCGGATATGGAAGCGCGTATGATGTGCTGAAACGCAGGAACGGCAGAAGGGCATAGACTGCCCTTCTACCGTTCACATCTACGGGGCTGCGCAGCAGTATAATGTGCTGGGAAGCGCTTGCGTACTGCTGCTTGCATTTTGCCTGCACCGCAGAGCTGATCCCATCACTGTCAATGGATGGGATCAGCAGCGCAGCGGCGCAGATGTCGTGCGATCGGATGCGCTGCGTTCCGATCGCACAGCCATCTGCGTTGGCTAGATGTGAACGAGGCCTAAGTTGAGAGCCACATTGTATATTAAAACCTAATGCGGGGAGTCTTCGGTTAGCACTCTAAAACGTCAGGTGCATACCTGACTTTGGCCCCTCCACTGGTGTGCTCCTCTAAATGGGAAGGCAGCTGTTTTGCAGGATGCTTGCTGGCACAGTTCGGTGGTATGGGTGAGAATGGCAAAGATGCCATGCTTTTAAATGTGTACCGCAAATGTGCACAAACAATTGACCTATATGACATAACATGATAGGAGATGGGGAGGGTGCATGTATTTACATATAACAACTTAAAAAACTGTAAGGATGGGCACTATCTGTCACTTAAATAAATACTGTCACTGTGTGTTAAGCAACTTGACAAAGGCCAATAGGCCGAAACAGCGGGCTGTCGTTGCTCTGTATTGCTTTATGCTGCAATAAAATCCACTGAGCTATAAATACATTTTGTGGTGCCGGTCCTTGACAGATTGACCCCTAGGTACTGGGGTGAGGATTTTGGCACGCTATTTTTGAAAAGTTTTTGGTAGCGCTCTTGGATCCACATTTCTATATAAAAACTTTTAAAAAAAATTGTTGTAAGGATGGGCACTATCTGTCACTTAAATACTGTATATTGTCACCAGAAAATGAGTGAAAAAAAGATAAAATGGTACACATTTGAAAAAGCCAAAAATTACATGCATCTGCAGTGGCCTGCGGTCTCCATGGAAATATCAAAGACCACCAGTACAAACACAAGTATATACAGCAAGTATTATTTTCCACATTTCTTTAACTGCTTACAATCATGCAAATTTGAAGCTTGTGTCCAAATGCACATCAACACATGTCAAATCAGCTGAACCATAGGTGTCCAGTCATCTAATACAGGATGATAAATGCCCAAATCAGTTAGTTGGAGCACACTATGTGCTTTTCCAGACATTTTATAAAACATCCATGTAAACTAGACCTAAATAGAAGTGGTATCAATGCCGGTCTACCAAGAAAAGAGAGGAGGCAGACTAGGGGAGAGCATCTCATACATAGACAGGCCCAGATTGCCACAAAAAAGTCTACCCCTTGTCTACCTCCTAGCTTTCTGGTAAGTGAAATTAAATGAAATGAAAAGGAATTATGTACAGCTGCCAGCATGCAATGGAAAAAGCACATAACTATAGTTGTCTCATCTCTATATTAAGATATATATAATAGATATTTTAGGTTTTTGCTGCACTTTGGGTAGTAAGCAAATATTTATATGCATAAGTACACTTATACTTTATTCAGTATATCTACATTCCCCAAACTATATAGTACCACTTAGAAAACTAGTACCTGTTACATCACTACCGTCGGAACCCAAGCTGTCCTCACTCAAACTCAGGGTTCCGCTCAGATGCACTGACAATCCTTCTGCATCATCCACCAACTCTGCAGTCTCCGGCGGTTCTTCTGGTGGTCCAGGTCCTCTTTGCTCTTTCAAAGTGGAAGGACGGAGACGCTGAAGAAACTTGGATGCCATCTAAAACAAGAATTGTAATGTAAGTTGGGGGCTGGGTTGACCTGCACTATGGGCCACAAAGATTTTTGGTCTAATGCTAAAAATGAAAAATAGCTTGATCTTCCCTTCAGTACTACATCACATAACTGAATGGAAAAGACAGTGGTTACTGTATCACTACATAATCCAACATTTATCAGTATTTGCAGTTTTGAAAAAAGGCTCAGTGGCAAATTACCTGAGCATAAAGAAAAGGAAGCAGAGAATGATGGATCTTTTGTGTTACCTGCAGTGGAGCTTCACACACTTCAGCCATAAAAAGACATATTTACCCATTCTTAAAAAGCACTAAAGCCGGCTCATCCTACTGGTGACAAATGTGTGACAGATGACAAGCAAGGCACAGCTGTCACCAGGAGCAACTGGATGCAGCAAATGGAACTAAGGACAATGTCAACCAGGAGAAGCGGAGTACTGCAATCAGGTCATGGCAGAAATGACAGGACAACAATAACTAGATAATACAATGAAGATGAGAAAACTGACATCAGGCAACACAACAAAAAACTGCAGCAAGGAGCGCAAACATAGCACAAGCTAGCCCACAGTGGCTCCGCCTCAGCAAAGGAGAAGTCAGGAATAAAAGCAGGCAGAGATCAGGAAACACTAGACAAGCTAGAATATTTACCATGTGTAATGAAAGTTAAACACTCAGAAAGCCACGATAGACCTAAGTCAGGGATCCAGATTCAAGCAGAATGGTTACAACTAACCAAATTCAGCACTACATGCAGATGATCTGAAGGATCCTTCAGAGCCAATTTAGTTGTGTGATGAGAAGCTCGAAGTAGCAGAAAGCTCTTGAGATAGTTGAAGAATAATGAGAATGACTGACACAAGGAGCACAATGGGGTTGGGATGAGAATGAAGTACTTTGTTAACACAAATTAGCAGTACTCATGTCAGATGGTGAAAAAAAAAAAAAATAGGATGGTGGAGGTGGGATCTTTACTCTCAAGTTCTGAACAAACAGGTGAGGGACGGGTGGAGACATATTCAGGAAAACAGATGGCAGGGAAAAGCCCATATAGTCAATATCTGTCTCGATAACAGCGATAAAATAAACAGTCGTTAAATAACAAAATAAGGGGCTCTATGCAGTGGCTGCGAGACAGAGGATGATGGCTAGAAGCCGATTGCACTGGACCAAATTTAAAGCAAACTTGTCACTATATAAAGATTTTTAAGCTAGTGACATAACTATACACACTGGAAACCAGTGCTGATAGACACCTCTTCCACTGTAATTTGTACACAGACAAAGGTACTGTACATTGCACTGATGACACTTCAGTTTACTGTCTGGTTACTCAGCATGGCATTCTCATTTGATTTCTATAGAATGGCAAGGCTCAGTCATCAGACATGTAGGATTGTGTCAAGAGTCTTAATTATACACACGCGCGCAACCAAGGCTATGGAGTCGGTACAAAAATCTGCCAACTTCAACTTCCTCAGTTTAGGAAACCACCAACTCCAAGTACCCAAAATTGCTCCGACTCGTTGATTCGACTCCGACTCCAGAGCCCTGCGTGCAACAAGTCTTTTGAAAGTTGTCGGATGCCGTATCGGATGACAATTGTGCAATACAAATGTAGCCCAACAACAAGCAGCAAATATTGGACATATTGCCCGATTCATCTGGCGGAACAACTCAGATGACTGTTGGGCAGATATCTTGCAGTCGGCAACGAGTGTACAAAATTGTTAAAGCGACATTAGTCTACACAATGTGCACATGACATGCATAATGTTACTTTCGCTTGCGTGCGCAGTATTTAAATTAGTTGGTCGTTTGCAATATCGGTGTGCGGACAACGTCGTTGGAAGATTTGCTGTTTGTCTTTGACACCGGTAAAGTCATTTCCACCACATTGGTTGTTTGTTTGCGACATCTTTGTCTGTGCATGGATTAAAGGATACCCGAAGTGACATGTGACATGATGAGATAGACATGTGTATGTATAGTGCCCAGCACACAAATAACTCTGCTGTATTCCTTTCTTTCTTCTTTCTTTCTTTCTTTCTCTGCCTGAAAGAGTTAAATATCAGTTATGTGAGTGGCTGACTCAGTCCTGACTCAGACAGGAAGTGACTACAGTGTGACCTTTACTGATAACAAATTCCAACTATAAAAACAGTTTCCTAGCAGAAAATGGCTTCTGAGAGCAAGAAAGAGGTAAAAAAGGGGAATTTCTTATCAGTGAGGGTCACACCGTAGTCACTTCCTGTCTCAGGCCACAAACCCACTAGGAGCAATTTTCTGAGCGTTTTGCGATTTGAAAACTCTTGCTAATGTAATGCTATGGGTGTGATCCCACTTGAGCAATGTGATTTTATAAAAATCCACCATAGCAATGCATTAGCAAGAGCTTTTTCAAATCACCAGCGGTTAGAAATCGCTCCTAGTGGGTTTCTGGCCTGAGTCAGGACTGAGTCAGCCACTTACATAGCTGATATTTAACTCTTTCAGGCAGATAAAGAAAAAGAAAGGAACACAGCATAGTTATTTGTGTGCTAGGCACTGTACATACAAATGTCTATCTCATGTCACATGTCACTTCGGGTATCCTTTAATGCAGGACAAGTAGCTATCATAACCAAGCCATTCTCTTAATTCAACCCTGTCACCAGCATTAGTAATTTTGACTAGTGACAGGTCTTGCTTAAAATTGGATTAAAACACGGTACTGCCTTTCCCCACCATTAAACAATACAGTGACATTCACACCACCCACGGTACGATGCAGCACCATGTACAAAATGCATTTGGACACATTTTCAAGCAATAAGGTTGGCCAGCCCCAGCCTCTTGTATAGAGTCCACACTGGTCTTTAATAACTGGTCTGTAAACACTCCTGCCTGCGTGAACTAGCCCTAAATATTAACTAACAATGTGGATGCTATAGTCTTTGTTATAATTAATAAAGATCAGATATCTGTTATTTATCTCAAAAAAGTGGCCTTTCACTTTGTACCCAAATTTACAAATGCTCTCACAACTGCTCACGGAGTAGTGTCCCTGTCAAAGCACCACATACTGCGGTGTGACTACCCCCCCTCCCCCCCCCCACCACACACACTCACACTCAACTGTAGATCACCTATTACTTTACTCTGTGTTGCATGTAGCTAGACACTGACTTTCCACTTAGTGGCTAGTTAGTTTTTTCTGTTCGGTGTAAGGCCAATGACTTTCCTCAATTTGATATGTGGGGCAAGCCACTGACTTTCCTATCCATACAGAGGAAAGTCACTTTTAACTAGTGCCAAGGTAAGCAATACTCCACCAGCACCCCCCATTCACATCACTCTACTCAACTAGATACTCTAAGTTCCAGCATCAATGTCATGTTAGGGCTTCTGGCCCTGTGCACATTTTGAGATGCGGTGCTGTGAAATCGCCTCTATTACTGCTGGGAGAGAGTACTGTGCTCACAACACTTACCCCTTCATTTGCTGATGACTGATGAACAGGGGTGGGTTTCCGAGTAATTCCGAGTAGCAAGCTACTCGGAATTGAAATGGTAATGACCCGCTGATTACACAGCTGTGGTCCATTCCGCATCATAGGCGAACAGTGAGCACATTCCACTCACTATCCCGCTTCCTCCTTCCGGCTTGAAGGACACAGGATATGTGGAGAGCCCTTAAAGAGGGAGTAACAAATACAATAGGTAAGAGAGCATATGGTAGCAAAGGAAGTTGGTTTCTAGGTAATAATTTAACCAACAGTAAGCTTTTTGGCTTATAATAAGCCCTCATCGGACTTGGTTCCTGACAAAATCTGAAAAACACAGCTTATATACACTGACATACAGAGGAGAAACATTCTTTCGCAAACATAAATAAATGTAAGAGAGACACTGGTAGAGGAAAGGGGGAAAGGGGGAAGGTCGGCACTACAGCGGAATCCACATCCAGTGCAGAGGACCAGCAGGGCTACAGCAATCTCTTGTGTGGCACATGCAGCGTGCTCTGACTTGAATTTGGCAGGAGTCAGTAGGTAGAAAAAGAGTGCGGAGTCGGCACTGCTGCAAATTGTGTTTTAATCCACAAGTGGTGATACATCACATAGCATATAGCAAGAAAGGTTGTAAACATACCATGAAGTGGAGGCTGTTATAAGTGGGCTGGTGGTGGGTGCTGGGTGCGGATGGAGCCTGACGCCCGTTTCGCGCTATCTGGGCGCTTCTACGGAGGCTGTAATACAGCTTTCCCAGGCATCCTGGCTAAATTGATAAGATCAACAGTTTCCTAAAACATAACAGAACATAAAACAGACTCTGGTGATGAGGAGACATCATAAATCCCAAGTTCAAACGCGACTGGGCTTACTACATGCACCATTAGAATAGCTCAGGGTCGTTGGAGAACATTTTGAAACCTCTGGTCTGTAAAAGACCCATCTACATACAGGATACTACACACCTTCTGAACAAACTGGCGGCCATAGGCCCAGTGCCTGGAGACACCATTCTTGCCACTATGGATGTAGAGTCTCTGTACACCAACATCCCTCATAATGATGGTATTGCAGCCTGTAGCAAATATCTTCAAGGTTTGGACACACCTATAAAGCCAATTGCTGGACTGATGAGATTCATTCTCATCCACAATCATTTCACTTTTGGAGAGGACCTCTATTTACAACAAATGGGAGTGGCAATGGTCTCACAATTTGCACCGCAGTATGCAAATCTCTTCATGGCAAAGATTGAAGAAGAATACCATGATACTTGTCATATAAAACCCATGGCCTACTTACGTTTTATAGGCGATATCTTGATCATCTGGTCCAATTTCACATGAACTTCAATGCCTTCCATCCCACAATCAAACTGAAACTGAGCTGATCTCACAGGGAGATTAAAGCGGAATATAACCCTGCATTTCAACTTTGCTCTAAAACATTATTTACAGTATATTATATGCAACCAGCATTTTTTTTTTACTAGACCAGCATTGGAAGGGTTACACAGGGCTTTAAAGTTCCTGGAGATTTCTGCAGACGCATCCGAAGCTCAGATAGATACATTTATGTAAACAAAATGTAACTAAGTGTTGAATGTGACTCACTCTCTCTGACTGAGCTGGAGGACAGCCAAAGTGTGTAACATTCAACACTTAGATACATTTATGTAAACAAAATGTAACTATCTGAGCTTCGGATGCGTCTGCAGAAATCTCCAGGAACTTTAAAGCCCTGTGTAACCCTTCCAATGCTGGTCTAGTAAAAAAAAAAAATGCTGGTTGCATATAATATACTGTAAATAATGTTTTAGAGCAAAGTTGAAATGCAGGGTTATATTCCACTTTAAGTTTCTTGACACCACCATACAGATCAGAAAGAACAGCCTACAAACGTTTATGTACCGCAAACCAACAGGTCATCCCACATACATCAGGTATGACAGTTTCCAAAAGATTGCAAAAGAACTTCATCCTGTTCTAAACAAGGATCAGAGACTGGGAAAGATATTCCCTGATGCCCCCCCCCCCCCCACCCCACCACCTTGCATTCAAGTACAAGGCACCTTTTCCTGTGATTCATCTAATCTGGTGTACCTGATCATGTGTGCAAAATGCCCCATAGGAATTTATGTGGGAGAAAGAGGACAAGCTCTACATGATCGCATGAAACACCACAGGTTCACTATTAACAGCAGACAAAAGGGATATTAAAAAATATACTGATCTCCCAATACCCACACACTTTTGTTTACATGGACAAAGTGATTTTCTCGTCACTGTATTAATGGGTGGTTTCAAATCGGAAAAAGTGAGACTAACACAAGAAACAACATTTATAGATTGGTTCAAAACTGTAGATGATGGTTTAAACAAGGACTCTAACTTCTTGTGTGGGTACGATGGGTTTTAAATACTACAATTCTTTTTATTTTTTTGTATCTTTTCATTTTTTTGTTTCATATGCTGGTAAGGTGTTAACTGTCGCCATTTCTTTTCTTTTCTTTCTTGTGCGGGCAGAATGGTTTTAAATGCCACAGCTCTCTTTAGCTTAGAACTAATGGTGCATGTAGTAAGCCCAGTCACATTTGAACTCAGGATTTACGATGTCTCCCCATCACCAGAGTCTGTTTTATGTTATATTTTATCACAAATTCTTTCTGTTTTAAGAAAGCAAACTTTTGTTTTCCACGTTATGTTTTAGGAAACTGTTGATCTAATCAATTTAGCCAGGATGCCTGGGAAAGCCTCCTGAAGTAATAGTTAAGGCATCTAATTACATTTAGTTAGGTTTGCTAAAGAATGTTTCTTCTCTGTATATCAGTATATATAAGCTGTGTTTTTCAGATTTTGTCAGGAACCAAGTCCAATGCTTATTATAAGCCGAAAGCTTACTGTTTATTCATCTCTAAGTTAGCCAATAAATGGTATCATCCTGATTCAAAACTCCTTGCTTTTACTGATGGCTAACATGGTACAACACTCGTCTACTAGGTAATGAATAAATTGGAAAAGTGAGAAAGATGGGAAGAAAGTTTACAAGACACAAGCATGACCAAGATGAGGCCAGTTTATGTTGAGATATGTTGGCCTAGCTTTCTTCCACTTGACCACACGGACATCCTACTGGATGCCCTGTTCAGCTACTTTAATCCACACTGGAACCTGCTGTTAGAGGTGCTCCTTTGCCTATGGAATATGCCACATGAACATCTACCATCCGCTGGGACCATGTGACCAATCGCCTAGGCATAGTATGCTGCCAAGGACTAATTGAGACCATTCCATACGCCATACCATTTACTGCAATACACTGCACAGACAACATTTCATATTTTGGTGATGATGTGACTGGGTCCCAACCCCAGAGACTACCATTCATTACCAATTGGGAGTAGTGCTGGATCTGAATATCTTCTATCTAATAGCTTATTGCAACTTTTTCACTAACTGGTGCAGAGCTGCAGTTGGGTGCTGCACCAAAGAAACTTGGTCACCAATGAAAGTAGCGCTACCTATGGAGGAACTATTATTTGTTCTGTGCACCTAATAGATTCCCTTCTGCAGACCAGAGGCACTAGTAATATACATTTTATCAGCTTATGGAAGTTTGCTACCAAATGAACACTCTGTTTGAACCTCAAGATTTACCGGTGGCACTACACATTTTGCCATTTTGGAACATTTGCCTATTTATTGCAGACTCAGGTTTAGATTTTGATTGCAACCAGACAATACCAACCAGGCAACCAAATCAATTGATTGTGGCCACAGGAGGTCAAGGGGGCCCATAAAGATGTATTGCCTCTATTCATGTAGTGCTTAAGTTAAGCCTCATACACGCGGTACAATCTTCCATCAGATCACCGGTGATCTGATAAGAAATTGCAGCGTGTGTAGACAACCAAATTGTTTCCAATCGATTTTGCGATCATTTATGCGTTGATAAGTACCCAAAATGGATTGCAATCCGATCGAAATGGTCGTAAATTATCTAATAGATCCGTCAATCTGACAGAAAATTGAACCATGTGTACCCAGCTTAATGCTGGGAATACACAGTTCGTTTTCATTTCTCTTCTCGATCATTTTTGCCGCTTGATTCTGCAGTCGATTCTCTTATCTTCTGCTCGTTTTTCTTATCTTTTTCCATTCACTTCTATCAGAAATCGAGCGGCGAAATAATCAAAAGGGAGATCGGACATGTCGGAAACAATCTATCGAACCATCTAATCACCTAAAAAACGAACCATGTATGCCCAGCATAACTCTTTCAGTCTGTAAATACCAAGATCTCTGCAGCAAAGCTTTGCTACAAAGATAAGAAACTATGCACACAGGCACGCCATGCCGTGCCACGCCCCCCTCCCCTTCAGTTCAGGCTGGGGGCTGGGAAGTGTCTGATCTCATACTAACTTGCTAGCAAGAGAAGATTGAAGTGTACCAGTGAAATAGATCAGTAGTTAACTTTTCCTCCATTATAGCACCATCATTTGGACAATTTGCTCTGCTCAAAAGCCTATGAGTTCTGTTTGTGATGTTCGCAGTTGATTCCGATCATTGCTGAACCTAGCCTTAAAATTATTTTTCTTTCCATTAAAAGAGTATTCCTATGAATGAAAGCACACGATTGGTCCAGATAATATCAGTGCATCAACTACTTTGCCTAAAGCAAATTCCATGGCACACAACGTGGCTTTCTCAGAGGCTCAAGGTAATGACATTTCTATAGTGCGTGGGAAACGAATCAATCAATCAAATCTGTTAAAATATGATGCCAAAAGGTCTATCCAAATGTGTCAAAAAAAAAAAAATTTAAAAAAAAAGCGACTCAAGCAACTTGCGATATCAGTTGTGTTTCTGTTTCCAGTTTTACTGGCCTGTTTTATACTTAATATTTGAATTAATAATTTAATGAGACAACTGCTATTCATCACAAACTGTAAATAGGTAAACCTCTGGTCTGGTCTAAAAACAGGACTCTCTGGTCAGGCTGATGCCGGATTACATACATGTCATTAAATTTACATAACCTTGGTGCCCAGCTTTGAATACTTAAATTGTGGCCCAGGCCTGTCTGTCCCACATTGAGCTAGCTGCGCACATACATTCACCCAGCTCTCTCATTACATCAACCCTTCTCCCAAGCTAGCAGCCTGAATTCCTTCTACATTTCTCACCAGCCTACAACAGATGAAAGGGGCATGAAGAAGCACTAATTACTGGGTAAGGGGATACAGAAAAACATAAGGACTGAAGAAGAAACACAGAGAAGTGCTATTTATAGGAAGAAGGGGCACAAAGGGGCTCTAATTACCGAGTTAAGTGGCCACATACTGGCACCAATAACAAAGGCAGAGAGGGGCACCAAAAAAAAAGGATGGGTAGAAGAGAGTTGGACATAGGCACACTAATGATGTAATAATAATTCCAGTATTTGTATAGCACTTTTCTACTGTCAGACTCAAAAGCGCTCGTGAGGCGGCCACTAGAGTGGACTCAGTAGGCAGTAGCAGTGTTAGGGAGTCTCGTCCAAGAACTCTGTACTCAATAGAGGCTGGCTTACTGAACAGGAAGAGCTGAGATTTATATCTATGGGCCATATGCAATTCACTTTTTCACCTGAGTTTTCTCCTAGGTGATATTTTTACAATTTGTAAATAAAATGCCTTTTAAACCCCCAAACAAAATACAAAAAAAAAATTTCACCAACTTTTTGCTACTTTTTCTATTGCAAAGTGCTAAAAAGTTCTTTTAAATTGAAGATGAAAATGATCTCCTAGGAGAAAACTCAGGAGAATAAATGAATTGCATATGGCCTTATGTCTCCTACATCAGAGGCAGAGCCCTTAACCACTACACTATCCAGCCATGTAAGGTGTTCAGCGTTTGAACAGTCTGTAGTTGAACCACTGCATGGCAGCAATATGGGTGGAAAGATGCTGTATGTTCTGGGTTCTCAACACATGGTATGGGCTCAAGAAGTACTTGCACTTTTCCCAGTCCACCCATTTTGCATTTTGAGATTTATTTATGTTTTACCAATTCTTTTAAACAATCCTAGGGGGTACTTGGGCAAAAAAATATTAACCTCCCTGGCGGTAAGCCCGACCTACGTTCGGACTAGCCGCCGGAGAGGATCGCATGGCCCCGGATGTTTTTTTTTAAAATAAAATTTGTTTTATATGCTTAAGCTAGCACTTTGCTAGCTAAGCATGCCCCCAAAGGCATGCCCCCAAAGTCCCTCCGCTCTTCCCCAATCCCCCCCGATCGCCGCCGTTATATGTACCCCCCAGGGATCCCGCAATGGCGCAGCCTCCCAATCAGCTCTAGGCTTCGCTATAGGGAGGATCGGGACTGCGCATGACGTCATGTCCGATCGTCGCCATAGCGACGACTGAAGCTACATGGTGAAGCTGCGGCTCTCACGGGATCGCGGACGGGTAAATATTGCTGGCGGCGATCGGGGGGATCACAGTGGTGCCGGGGGACTTGGGGGCCACAGTTAGCTAGCAAAGCGCTAGCTTAAGAAATTTATCCAAATTTTATTTGAAAAAAAAAATCTTCCCGCAGACGCAGCATCGGAAACTGCGTACCGCCAGGGAGGTTAATAAAGGTGAACATGTTAGCTTGAAAATAGTATGTCGCATTAAGGTAGAGTTTGCATGGTGCATTTTCAAGCTGCATACAGAATTTGCATAACCCTGCAACAAGTCAGAAGAATTTGTATTTCTCTGACCGGGAGTAGGGATTACTGGGGAGACTTCTGCTTGTCCAGCCGCTGCCCCTCCCCCTTCCTTCTCCACGCCCAACAGAACAGGTTGCTTGACAAATAGCAAAGCAGTGTATGTGCAGCAATCACTCTGAATGATCAGAACAGATGATTGTATCTGACTATTTTAATCTAGCATCAGTACACAGATTACTAATTTTGTGTTTTAGGCAGAAAATAGCCATCAACAAAAAAACAATGCAGTTCCCTCAAACAGTGTCCATTGGTCACACCCCCGCAGTACACGGAAATAGGCCTGTGGAGTCGGAGTCGAGGCAATTTTTGGGTACCTGGAGTCCAACTCCGACTCCTAATGGGCTTAAACTGTAATTAAAATAGAAAATATGATAAAATGTTCTATTTCTCAGTTAATAGTCATCATAAATAAATTTAGACATATAGTAATAGCTGTGCTTAGTCCACAAAAATGAAATAACCCAATCAAAAAATAGGTAGGTACTTGGGCTGCTTCAATAAAGCAGTCCCTGTATGTTTAAAGTCAGATATACATATCTGATTGTGACTGTATATATAATGTGTGCACAGGAATCTAAATATATATATATATATATATATATATATATATATATATATATATATATATACACACATACGCTAAATATCAGCTATGCTGTAACAATAAAGCCTGATGTGTAGCTGTGTCACTAATAGAGATGGCCAATGAGATGGAAATAATTCTGCGTTGATGCTGGTTTATGCAAATGTACGCACTCCCTTTGCTCATAAAATGAAATAATTTGATATGTTGTTAAAATTTGGTTTGGTGACTACGAATTAAAGGGTACCTGAGAAGGATGAAAAGAAAAGTTTTATACATACATTGGGCTTCCTCCAGTCCTCTTCAGGCTAATCAGTCCATCGCTATCCTCCTCCGCCACCTGGATCTTCTGCTATGAGTCCTGGTAATTCGGTCAGTCAGCGCAGTCCGACCGCGTGCCGCTCCTACAGCCAGGAACATTCTGCACCAGCGCAATAGTGCTGCACAGGTATAGTACGCTCCCAGTGGCAGAGTGTGTGCAAGAACCTGGACCCATAGCAGAAGATCCAGGTGGTGGAGGACAGCAAGGGACTGATTAGCCTGAAGGGGGCTGGAGGAAGCCCCAGGTATATATAAAACTTTCATCTGTCTAATGGTGGCCATACATGGTACAATAAAAACTTTCGATTATCCCGTTTATTCGATCTAGATGATCGAATTTAAGTTGAAATTTTTTTTTTTTTTCGATCAAGAAATTTGAACAATCGAGATTCGAGAACAATCTGATCGGACATGCTGGAAAAATTTTTATATTCGATCTAACGGAATAATCAAACTAAATAATCTAATCGAAAAAAATGAAAAATTGTACCATGTATGGCCACCTTTAGGTTTACTTTAAGTTACACAGTAGTATTATACTCTACATATGCACTCCCCACAGAGCTGCAGGGAATCCACCGAGAATGTTGTGCACATTGAACACAGAGGTGTTGTCTATCAGCCATAAACCTGGTTCAGATTGTACATGAAGAATGTGTAATAGAGGAAGAATAGCCTAATTCTCCTGCAGAGTACCTGCACATCACTCTTACATGTACCCACAGTTATATTGCCTAGGGCAGTGATGGCTAACCTTTCAGTGGCCGAGTGCCCAAACTGCGACCTAACATCGACTTATTTATCTCCGAGTGCCAATGGGGGGGGTTGCGCCGCCCCGAAAAATGGGCGTGACCATGATATTGTATGGGCAGAGCTAACTTAATGATGTAACAGCGAGGCATAAGAAAGCAGTGTTTCCGCCATGATGTGGTGAAACGAGGATTCGCATCATGGGTGTGCAGAAACTGTATGATGCTATTTATACCCGCCGTAACCCCAAAGCAGCAAATATAGCCAACTATGACCATTAACCCCCTTGGCGGTATGAAAAATACCGCCAGGGGGCAGCACAGCAGTTTTTTTTTAATTTTATTTTTTTTAAATCATGTAGCGAGCCCAGGGCTCGCTACATGATAGCCGCTGCTCAGCGGCATCCCCCCAGCCCCACCGATCGCCTCTGGCGATAGGCGATCAGGAAATCCCGTTCAAAGAATGGGATTTCCTGGAGGGCTTCCCCCGTCGCCATGGCGACGGGGCGGGATGACAGCAACGTCATTGGGAGACTCGATCCACCCCTTGGCGCTGCCTGGCACTGATTGGCAAGGCAGCGCAGGGGTCTGGGGGGGGGGGGGGCGCGCGCCGCACCGGATAGCGGCGATCGGGCGCGCGGCGGCGGCGATCGGGGTGCTGGCGCAGCTAGAAAAGTGCTAGCTGCGTCCAGCAAAAAAAAAATTATGAAAATCGGTCCAGCAGGGCCTGAGCGGCACCCTCCGGCGGCTTACCCCGTGTCACACACGGGGTTACCGCTAAGGAGGTTAAGGGCTCATTCACACTATGTGCTGCGCTGTCAGTTTTGACGCAACGCACATAATGTAGGATTCATATGGTAACATGAAAGTCAATAGACTTTCATGTTACCATTCACACTACAGGTGTGCGTTCCCATGCGTTACGTGTTAACGCATCTGGGAACATTTTAATGCATACGTTTCCCCGATGGGTACAGCTGCCGATGTCCACGCTTTAGCGCACCACAACGTGCATTCCGTGCGATCACTGTGCGTTGGCAGCGCATGCATGAAATCGCATTCGTGCATACGTTCTGTAGTGTGAATGAGCCCTTAATAATAAATGCAGCAACAGTTACCCCAGACACCAGGAAATAAACGCAATGTGTGCAACATTTCAGCAGAAAATAATGCAATGTTGGTAACATTTCAGCAGAAAATCATGCAATGTGAGCAGGGCTGTGGATCAGTCCAAAAATACACCGACTCCTCAGTTTAGGATTCCACCGACTCCGACTCCTCTAATTTGCATATTACAATCTTGTTGATTGAAAGTATGTAACATGAAATTCGTCTCTAAACTGCCAACGCTTAGGAATTTTAAAAGACCACTGAAGTAAGAAGGATATGGAGACTGCCATATTTATTCCCTTTAGTCATAGACTAAAACTAGTCCTTGGTAAGAGTACTTGTAAAAGGTACAGACCGGAACAAAGAACATCTATCAGGCCCTAGGCAATGTAACTGTGGGTACATGTAAGAGTGATGTGCAGGTACTCTGCAGGGGAATGAGGGGATTCTTCCTCTATTACACATTCTTCATGCACAATCTGAACAAGGTTTATGGGTGATAGACAACAACTCTGTTCAATGTGCACAACATTCTCAGTGGATTCCTTGCAGCTCTGTGGAGTGTGCATATGTAGAGTATAGTACTACTGTGTAACAAAGTAAACCTGAGACAGATGAAATTAAAGTTTTACACATACCTGGGGCTTCCTCCAGCCCCCTTCAGGCTAATCAGTCCCTCGTTGTCCTCCTCCGCCACCTGGATCTTCTGCTATGAGTCTAGTTAGTTGAGCTAGTCTGGCGAAGTGCGCATGCACACACTCCGCCGCTGGGAGCGTACTACACCTGCACAGCACTACTGCTCAGGTGCAGAACGCTCCTGGTTGTGGAAGCGGCATGCGACCGGACTGAGCTGACTGGCTGAATTACCAGGACTCATAGCAGAAGATCCAGGTGGTGGAGGTGGACAGCGAGGGACTGATTAGCTTGAAGGGGACTGGAAGAAGCCCCAGGTATGTATAAAACTTTTCTTTTCATCCTTCTCCGGTACCATTTAATTCGTAGTCACCAAACCAAATTTTAACAACATATCAAATTATTTGATTTCATGAGCAAAGAGTACATTTGCATAAATCAGTATCAACGCAGAATTATTTCCATCTCATTGACCATCCCTATTAGTGACACGGCTACACATCATGCTTTATACTTACAGCATAGATGTTATTTAGTATATATTAGATTCCTGTGTACACATCATATATACAGTCACAATCAGATGTGTATATCTGACTTTAAAAATACGGGGACTGCTTTATTGAAGCAGCACAAGTAACTAATTTTGATTGGTTTATTTCATTTTTGTGGACTAAGCACAGCTATTACTGTATGTATAAATTATTTATGATGACTATTATCTGAGAAATAGAACATTTTATCATATTTTCTATTTTAATTACAGTTTAAATTCATTAGGAGTCGGAGTCGGTGCATTTTTTCCCGACTCCGACTCCAGGCACCCAAAATTGCCCCGACTCCGGCTCCACAGCCCTAAATGTGGGCCACATTTCACCAGAAAACAAACGCAGTGGGCCACATTTCACCAGAAAATAGACGCAGTGGGACACATTTCAAGAGGAAATAAACGCAGTGGGCCACATTTCACCAGAAAAACGCAGTGGGCCATATTTCACCAGAAAACAAACGCAGTGGGCAGCATTTCACAGGAAATAAACACAATGTGGGAAACATTTTAGCAGAAAATAAAGTGGGCCGCATTTCACCTGCAAAAAAAGTAATGTACTCACCTGACAGAAGTCTTCTCTCTCGGCTGGGCTCTGGCGCGCATCTCCCCCGAACGTTCCTTCTGCAGTCTCCTGCGCTGCCGCTGACAGGCAGAGTGCAGGGCTACGGGAAGATGGCGCCCAAAGCCCTGTACTGGAGACACAAATAGTCTCCAGTAAAGGGCTTCGGCAGCCATCTTGCCGTAGCCCTGGACTGCCTCCCGGGAGACTGCGGGGCTGCTGGCTATGAACTGGCGCGGCGGCGTCTAGTAGACGCTGCAGCCAGTTCATAAGCAGCGGTGTCGTGCCAGCAAATTAGGCTACACGTGCCGTGCCCGGCACGCGTGCCATAGGTTCACCACCGCTGGCTAGGGCCTGATCCATGTTCAGTTTGTGCATGAAGAATGTGTAATAGAGTAAGAATCCCCTCAAACCCTGCAGAGTACCTGCACATCATTCTTACATGTAGCCACAGTTACTTTGCCTAGGGCCTGATAGATGTTCTTTGTTCCGGTCTTCTACAAGTACTCTTACCAAGGACTACTTTTAGTCTATGACTAAAAGTATTAGAGGCAGAAGATCAGCTGCCTAGCCAGGTAGCTGGTATTGTTTAAAATGGACTAAATATGGCAGCCTCCATATCCCTCTCACTTCAGTTGTATTTTAAAATTCCTGAGCGTTGGCAGTTAAAGGGGCACTACAGCGAAAAACTGTAAAATTTAAAATATGTGCAAACATATACAATTAAGAAGTAGATTTTTTTCCAGAGTTAGGCTAATTTCACACCAGGACGTTGCGTTAGAGGGGGCGTTAAGGTCGCATAACGTCCCCCTAACTCAACGCCTGGTGGTGCTGGATCTGGACGTCAGAGTGAGCCGCGTTGTGCAGCTCACTCTGGCGTCAGTGATGCCGTGATGCGCACTCTTGTGCGCATGCGGCATCACGTGGTCCCGCCGGCCAATCGCCGCACAGAGCGGCTGCTCCAGGAAGTAAACACTGCACGTCATAACGTGCAGTGCATATTAATTAGCCATGTGCCTGGCCGCTCTCCGCTCCTCCCCAACATTACTGAGCATGTGCAAGCGTCTAAAGTACTGCATGCAGTACCTTGCCTTGTGACGCAGCGTTACAATGTAACGCAACGTCCGCACTGTGAACAGCCCCATTGATTTTTCATTACTGTGCGGTGGGCTGCGTTACAGGCTGCTCTAACGTGCGCCTGTAACGTCCCACTGTGAAACCAGCCTAAAATGAGCCATAAATTACTTTTCTCCTATAAAGCTGTCACTTACAGTAGGCAGTAGAAATCTGACAGAAGTGACAGGTTTTGGACTAGCCCATCTCTTCATAGGGGATTCTCTGCAAGGCTTTTATTCTTTATAAAGATATTCCCTAAAAAGGATTTAAACAATGATGCTGGACAGCTTGCCTGCTTCCTACACAGTTTTTTGGCAGTTGGACAGAGCAGTGCTTTTGAAAACAAATATATCCCTGAGAATCCCCTATAACGAGATGGAATAGTCCAAAACCTGTCACTTCTGTCAGATTTCTACTACCTATTGTAAGTGACAGCAACATAGGAGAAAAGTAATTTATGGCTAATTTTACTCTGGAAAAAATGTACTTATTATTTAGTTTGGGTCACCCTAAGCTGCTTGGTTAGGCCTGGTGCACACCAAAACCCGCTAGCAGATCCGCAAAATGCTAGCAGATTTTGAAACGCTTTTTCTTATTTTCCTGTAGCGTTTCCGCTAGCGTTTTGCGGTTTTGTGTAGCGGTTTTGGTGTAGTAGATTTCATATATTGTTACAGTAAAGCTGTTACTGAACAGCTTCTGTAACAAAAACGCCGGCAAAACCGATCTGAACAGGCGTTTTTCAGAGCGGTTTGCGTTTTTCCTATACTTAACATTGAGGCAGAAACGCATCCGCAATCCAAAAAAATGCCTCACCCCGGGAGTATGCGTTTCTGCAAAACGCCTCCCGCTCTGGTGTGAACCACCCCATTGAGATATATTGACCAAGCGTATCCGCAGCCCCAAGCGGCTGCAGAAACGCCAAAAAAGCCGCTCGGTGTGCACCAGCCCTTATTCTGTTATTTGTATATGTTTGCACATATTTTAAATTTTACAGTTTTTCGCTGTAGTGCCCCTTTAAGAGATGCAACAAAATTGTAATATGCAAATTAGAGGAGTCTGATTCGGTGACATCCTAACCTGAGGAGTCGAAGTAGGTGTTTGTGTACCGACTCCACAGCCCTGCACAGAAACACAATAAATAACATCCAGAAAGACTATATTTTATGAGCTTAAAGAGAGACACTGAAGCGAAAAAAATTTATGATATTATGATTTGTATGTGTAGCACAGCTAAGAAATAAAACATTAAGATCAGATACATCAGTGTAATTGTTTCCAGTACAGGAAGAGTTAAGAAACTCCAGTTATCTCTATGCAAAAAAGCCAATAATCTCTACGACTTTCAAAGTCGTGGAGAGGGCTGTCTTCTGACTTTTATTATCTCTACTGTAAGTGAACAGTATTCTTTTTCTCTGCCAGAGGAGAGGTCATTAGTTCAGACTGCTTTGAAAGAATCATTTTGAATGCAGAGTGTTGTGTAATCTGCACATATTAGAGAATGATGCAATGTTAGAAAACACACTATATACCTGAAAATAAAAATATGAGAATATTTTCTTTACTGCTAATCTTCTAGTAATTATTCATAGTACACAACCAATTCATTATATCATATTTTTTTTTTTTTTTTGCTTCAGTGTCTCTTTAAGTGCAATTTTTATGCAGAATGCAGTTTGTATATGTTTTTCACACTCAGATGAATGCAGTTTCTATATGTACACTTGTATCGTACAACTTCTCATACAAACAATGCTGTGTTGTTCGTGTATTTATTTATACATGAGAAGTGATACGTTGTTTGTCCTGGGACAAGACACTGTTTTGTAAATTCCCCTTGTATCTAGGGCGCAGGTTTGTGCCAAACTCCAGGCCAACAGAAACAAATGGATCACAAAGAGAAACACTGACAAGAATACCACAGCAGTAACAATATACACTCCTCTATACGCATAGTACGGTTATTTTGCATTATGCCAACACTGAACCATGAGAAGCAGCGGAGTAGTTACGTCGTTTTGATGACACATTTAAAAAAAATTAATCATATAATTATAGAATAATTCTAGACTGGTGCTATACAAGTCCTTTTCAGTCTGTGCCAGCTAAGAATTTCCAAAAATGACAGTAAAAATCAGACAGGCTTCACACTCCACAGTTACATGCCATGGGCGGTGACAGCGGAGCGGACATGAATGAATAGCATTGCTACAGTTCAAAATGTTAAAAACGCACCTGGAGCAAAAAAAAAAAAAAAAAAAAAGACTGAAAACAAGTGTGTATTATTAATACTTACCTCTGTAGTGGAAATCTCCTGGAAAGTCCAGAAGTGTCCCCAATCCTCCTACATCGTAGCCTTACGCTATCCATTACTATACATAATGACATGGGAACACCCAAAGCATGAATTTCTTGGGAGATTAAGGTGGCCATTAGCAGTAAAAACAAAAATTATCAGATGCAATCTTTTGACACAATTTTTAAGATAAAAAAAAATAATCGGAAGGAAATTCTCGTTTTCTCCCATAAACAGGTCGTTAAGGGCATTTTCTCGCTTCTAATTCGATCATACAATCCAACATTCATAAATTTCCTAAACCAATCAACTATAAAACCATTTTATATCTATTTTCACCACACACTGCAGTTTTCTGTACAATGTCATCATAAACATTGTGTTGAAAGATCGCATCTGATGAAAAAAAATTGTACTGTTAATGGGCACCTTTGAACCATGAAGGGTGGCGTTAAGGCTAGTTGCCCCCGAGGGTTCTGTGTGAGAGTAGGGAAGAGGTTGTGTCATAGTAAAATATCTGTAAATACTGATATTTTACTATGTGCATGAAGTGGTAGAACATCTGTACTGCCGCTATCCTACAAACTCTGCATGGTGAATAGGTACGTACTGGACTATTTCCCAAATTACATTTTAGAATACCGGTATGTATCATGAAGAGAAACAACTGCATTTTATCTAATCAGTAGAGAAAAATGTTATTACTCAGGCTTATTCCTCAGAGCAGGGAAACAAATGCGAAGTAGATAATACTTTTGATGAGCTCTATGCTGGGCAGTCAGCCTGTAAACAGCATATTTTACTAAAGATCCCAAAATCAAGTTAAAAATGATGAACTGTTGAACTGCTGAAGCAATCGCATCACAAGGATCAACTCTGAAAAGTAAACTTCTATTGAGACGTGTCCAGCTGAAGCTCAGTGGAAAGTCAGACCAGCCTGTTGCCAACTTGCCACCCAGGCACTGACGTCTCTTCCATAGCCCTGAATAGCACAGCATCTCCATATCACGGCAGATGCTGCTACAGTAATATCCCCCACCCTGCAGCAGCAGCACCCACAGCCTTGAACTTACTTCCGTTCCTCTGGGAATGCGTCTCCTCCAGTACTTCCGCTTCCGGCTACTGTAGATTGACAACTGAGGGGAGGCTAGAGGGGGAGAAGAGATGAGAAGGGGAGAGGGGTCAGGGGTGTGGGAAGCTGTTAGGATTGTGGGAATTGAACGCGCACTAATAAGGTTACATCTCCCTATAGTTCCCGTAGTTCTAGCTGAACTCGTTGGTGTGGCCAGAATGAATCACGACCTGGAGTTGAGCAATGTGTTGTTGCCCAATATACTTTAATTACACGTTGTTATTAATGTTGTATCAGTGACACAACGCTGTTGAACCTGAAAAATATGGCGTGGATGCAGTCATTGCAAGTCTTTAATTCAGTTTACTAGGTCAATTACTTTACTGCATGGGCTCCTAACATTTCCTTAGTAAACAAAATTCTGCATATGCAATCCAGGGCTGGTTCTCACATGAAGCAAGGTGAAACAATTGCATCAGGCACAGAGATTATAGGGGCAGCATGTGTGTACTGTGTGTTTACACTAACAGCATTCAGAGTAGGAGGTGAGAGGACAGCGAGGTGAAGAGGTCATCATTTAAAAGCAGCTTGTTTTGCTGTGTGAGGAGTCTGACAGTGAGTAGGTTGGGGAGAGGCAAGAGAGCAGCAGTGTTTCATTTGACTTGCACAGAAGAAGGTGGCACTGCTGTCCTGAATAAAGAGGAATGGAGGACAGCCAACTGTCTGAGTGTGAGCAGTATGTCACAGACTCATAGCTAGTCAGTGTGCTATTGTGTTGAGCTGCAGCATGTCATGTGAGAGCATTAAATGAAGCAGAGTAAATTGTTGGGTGCTGTGTGATCATTCAAAATCTCTGGGGGGCATCACAAGTTTGCCTCAGGCACCAAAAAGTCTGGAAACGGCCCTGGCATCATCCTCTCCTTACAGATGTCTGCTAAACTGCTTTATCCTCTATACGGCACCCGATGTTGATAAGCATTTGGAAGCGTACAAAGTAGACGTCACTTGGTGACGCTCTGCTGTGCACTGCTCTGCATTAATGAAATAAGAGAGAGAGAGGTCAGGACCGCAAACCGTCTCAAAACAGCCCATGGGCCAGGTGTTGGGGACTGTTGCATTGAGGGAACATGAAGATAGTTAAAAAAAAAATGTTGCTTACCCGGGGCTTCTGCCACGGCCTGCAGCTGCACTGTGCCTCAACGGGCCTCTGGTACCCCACCGCACAGCGCAATTTCGGTATCGACAACTTTTAAATCGACAGCCACTGCTCCTACACGGCCCTGGCCGTGCATGTCCTGGTTTGGGATTCCAGTATCAGGAGCATCCTGCGCAGGCACGGTATGAGAAAATCTCTACTGCGCCTGCGCAGGATGCTCTTGGCGACGGGAGCCGAATGAGGACGTGCACAGCCAGGGCCGTGCAGGAGCAGTGGACAGCGACTGAAGAAAGCAAAAAAGCCATGGCGGAGCACCGGAGGATCGTTGAGGACCGGCATGGGCACAGAGTGGCTGGAGGGAGCTGATAGAAGCCCCAGGTAACTTTTTTTTTTTTTTTACTATCGTCAGGTTCCCTTTAGGCTTTGTTTACAACTAAAATCGAGTGTTTTGCGATTTTGTCAGTGATCACCCCCCCCCCCCCCCCGGTGCTTACCTGCGCACTACGATTTTGTATACATCGCTTTTCAAAGCGCTTTTGCAGAGCGATTTGTTTTACTTCCTGGCGCACATCAGGAAGTGAACTATTTGACCTGGAAAATAATAAATACAATGTATTTATTCTTAAAAGCGTGAACGCAATTGCCGCACAAATCGATTTTGCGAGTGTTTTGCGTTTTTCCTATACCTTCCATTGCACCAAAATCACCCTAAAAATGGTACATGCAGTGCTTTGCTGAGCGGAAAGCCGACGAATCGCGCTGATATGAACCATCCCATAGGGATTAATTGCACAAGCGTTTTTAGGGTGCCGGAGCTGAAAAAATGCGCAGAATGCCCTAGGTGTGAATGAGCCCTTAAAGGAAACATTCGGCATTTAAAAAAAAATCTGATTTACTTACCTGGGGCTTCCTTCAGCCCTTGGAATCCTATATGTCCCCACACCACTAGGAATCCACATTCTCCTCTCTGTTAATCCCTGCACTGGCCCCCTATCTGCTTCAAAATATTTTTTAAGCTTTTGTGCCTGACCTACAAATCTGTGCATAAGACCTGCCCACCTACATCTCTGAGCTCGTCCACAGATATATACCCACCCGACCCCTTTGGTCCTCCAATGCAGTGGTGTAGCAATAAGGGATGCAGAGACTGCGACCCCACTGGGGACCCTGGACCAGTCAGAGCACATTAGGGGCCCTCCTTCATCCATCTGATTCGCTTTTTATTGGTGCTATGCTGGTAATGAACACCTCTATCTGTGCATTGCATGGTGGTAATCCTTAAAGAGGAACTCCAGTGAAAATAATGGAATACAAAAAAAGTGCTTCATTTTTACAATAATTATGTATAAATGATTTAGTCAGTGTTTGCCCATTGTATATTCTTTTAAATCCCTGATTTACATTCTGACATTTATTACATGGTGACATTTTTACTGTTGGCAGGTGATGTAGCTGCTGCATGCTTTTTTTGGCAGTTGTAAACAGCTATTTCCCACAATGCAGCAAGGTTCCCAGACAGGAAACTGCCAGGAGTACCACAGTCCTCAGAGTTTCTTGTGGGAGGGGTTTCACCACAATATCAGTCATACAGCGCCCCCTGATGGTCTGTTTGTGAAAAGGAATAGATTTCTCATGTAAAAGGAGGTAACAGCTACTCATTGGGATAAAGTTCAATTCTTGGTCAGAGTTTATCTTTAACAAACTGTTTCCTTACTCTAAATGCACCTCTCTGATACTGCAGCGGTCTTTGAAGGGTTTTGGGGCTTCATATCAATACAGTGCTTGGGGCCCCATGTAAAACTCACACCGGGCCCCAAGATCATTAGTTACGCTACTGCTCCAATGACCTCCGCCTGACTTTCCCACGCATTTCTCACCCCCGACCATACCTGCAAGATCTCTCAAGAACTACCCCCACCCTATGGAACTCCTTTCTACTGGCCATCAAACTTGCCACCTCCATCATCTCGAAGCAAGCCCTCAAAACACATCTCTTTAAGATGGCCTACTGTAGTGCTATAGCTTTTATGCACCATATTGTACTGATATTGCTATAGTAAGCCATCTTGTATGTGAATCTTTTCATTCAGATCTGTATATTGGTTCATTTGAGTCCGGTGGACTTCTTTAACACTTGTTTGTCAGAAAGTAACACAGATGGGTCTATGAGTCATATGTTACTTAAAAAGCACCATTATATGAAGTGCTTGCATATAAGGAATGTAGCACTGATCTGACCCATGATTTAAGACTCTTCATTTATGACCTAATGGCCTCTTAATGTATGAAGTTAAGGGACATTAGGATATTTTTTAGGCTATAATGCATGACTATGACTTTAGAAATGGGTCGTAAATCTAGTAGTTGTATTCCAGAGTGAATATCTAATTGTGTAGATGGGCGGATGGTCACATGAAAGGGGACCATAAATCTATCAAAAGTATGCTGACCGGAATGTGGCCAATTTGGTGGGATTCCAGCCATTATCACTTGTTCGGAGTTGCTGATCGTCAAAAAGGGTTTTTTTCTACCATACTCCATAGGCTAACATGGGGCTCCATCTGCTATTTCAAGACGACGGAATTCTCTCAACTAATAGCTGGGCTGGCCACCTAGCTAAGTCTGACACCGCTTCCCGTCTAAGGAACTTCTAGGCTATCGTGAGGGAAGAGTTGCTCTCTAGTGCTGAATACACACGGTGCGTTCGCGTACTCGATTTCCCGCTCGATTCCCATCGATTCGTTTATTTCCAACATGTCCGATTTGGATTTCGATGGATCGTTAGGTCGATTCGCATGCAAAGTATGCTGAATCGACCTAACGATCCATCGAAATCCAAATCGGACATGTTGGAAATAAACGAATCGACGGGAATCGAGCGGGAAATCGAGTGCGCGAACGCACCGTGTGTATTCAGCATAAGAAAGATAGAAGTTACTGCAACCTTGAGCGGGACACCTAGGAAACACAAGGTGAGGTGATGTGTTTATAATTCTGATACTTGTTATGTTATGTTATGTTGTTATTCTCTGTCTTCTTTCCAATAACTTGGTATTGCATATCATATTTTGTATCAATAAATTTGTTAACCTCGTTACTTGTCTCTGATTTTGGAGGAATCTAAAAGAACCTGCAATTGCTACCTGTGTAAGTGGTGTAACTTTTTCTGTAGCAATACACCTACCCACCCGCATTCACTCATTCTACATCCCTACCTAGTGTGTCCTCCGCCCTCCCCCTTAGATTGCAACTATTTGGCAGGGTCCTCCCATCCCTACTGTATCCAGTGTAGGCGCAGTGATGCCTGAATTTGGTGACTCGGAAGAGGGTACCGGAGGGCAATTACCATCATCGGAAGGGCAGGAAGGAGAACAGGGGAGCGGTGGGCCTCAGGATGGCTCCCTATACATGCCAGCTCCCCGTTTCTCCTATATTTTTCGCCTCTAGTATCCTTTAAATTAATTAAAGCAAGGATCTTAACCTTTTTCAGTCTGAGGACCGATTTGAAGTATGAATTTTTTCCGGGGATCGGTGGGGGGATGGGCATGGTGAGTAGGCATGGGGTTGGAAGTGTTGTGGATTTTCGCTGGGTGGGGGGTGCAGTGTGGGGCTAGGTTGTCTCCCAAGGGAAGGGGTAGGGGTCTGGTGATGTGTTGAGGTAAGAGAGAGGTGCAGACAAATGGAATTGGGCCCTCAGCTCAAACAAAAAACATTTGGTGTCCCCCCCCCAAAAAAAAACCCCACTGTGCCCTGTATTTTGGTACAGAGCCAGGCCGGGCCCAGCAGGGCAGACCTAATATTTGGTGGCCACCTGGTGGCTTTGTGCTGCCTGCTCCTGTGCATTAATACATACAGAGAGGGGCCAGGCCCACAAACCAGTTTAAAACGTCCCGCAGACCGACGATGGGCCATGGATCGGGGGTGCAGGACCCCTGAATTAAAGCATGTAGGTTCACACTATAGCCCTAAATCATTTGCACAAGAGCAAACATGGTCCGCTCCTGTATAGCAGTACAAAGTCACTTGTGCATGGCTTTTCCGCCATGCACAAGCAGCTCTATGCTGCTGCGCCGGTGTGGGCCGTACTCGTGTATGTGCAGTATGGCCATGCTTATATACACTGTAGATGGGAGTGTGGCTGCAAACAGCAGCAGCTTTGGGGTTAATGGGGGTTAATGTAGACATGGAAGGCAAGGCATACACAGGTTGAATATAACCCAGAACTCCAAGTTGATGATCTTTTTCTCATTTAAATTCAATCAGATCGTAGTTGATTCCCACACCACACCACAAACTCAAGTTCGGCAGATTTTTGCAGGAATTATGAAGCATTGATCAAATCACAAGCATTGTATTGCTTAGGTCTTGTTCACATTAGGAATTGCAAGCACTGAGTGCTTTTGTGTGCGCTTTTCCCAGCGCTTTCTGAGTGATTAGCAATTTTTAGAAGCACTTTTCTAAGGGCCCATTCACACTTAAAAATGATAAACGCTAGTGATTTGCGTTAGCGTTTTCTGCGGTTGATTTTTCCACGATTTAACAGGGAAAAAAATCACTGGACAAATTTGCGTTTTTGGAGGGATCGTGATTAGCAGTTCTATACATGCTAATGGCAATCGCTCCAAAATCGCCTGAAATCTGTTGCAGGTAACGCGTTTGCGATTAGCGATAATTGCAAAACGCCCGCGATCGTGGCAGTGAGAACACTGCCATAGGCTATAATAGCAATAGCATTTTTTAATAAAAACTTTTTCAAGTGCTTAGCGATTTCCCTATACCTTGGATTGAAGCCTTGAATGCTCAGGAAATGGTGCAGGAGCCGAATTTGCGATTGGAAAGAAAGCTCATTGCTCATGTGAGAATACTCACATAGGAAATCATTGCATAAGCGTTTTTAAAAATCGCCAGCGCTTAAATAAAAACAAAATCGCTCATAGTGTGAACAAGCCCTTAAAGGACACCTGAACTGAGAGGGACATGGAGGCTAACATATGTATTTCCTTTATAATAATGCACACTGCCCGGCTGTCCTGCTGATCCTCTGCCTCTAAAGCCTGGTACACACTTTTGATTGGCCAATCACTGACCAATTTTACCACCTATAGTATGAGGGTCAACAGATATTGAATACTATGGCAGCACGGTAGCGTAGTGGTTAGCGCTCTTGCCTTGCAATGCTGGGTCCCCGGTTCGAATCCCAGCCAGGTCAACATCTGCAAGGAGTTTGTATGTTCTCCTTGTGTCTGCGTGGGTTTACTCTGAGTACTCCGGTTTCCTCCCACATCCCAAAAACATACAGATAAGTTAATTGGCTTCCCCCTAAAATTGGCCCTAGACTACGATACATACATAGACATAGGACTATGATAGGGATTAGATTGTGCGGGCGCCTTAAGTTCCGTTTCTTAAAGAGACTCCGTAACAAAAATTGCATCCTGTTTTTTATCATCCTACAAGTTCCAAAAGCTATTCTAATGTGTTCTAGCTTACTGCAGCACTTTCTACTATAACAGTCTCTGTAATAAATCAATGTATCTTTCCCCTGTCAGACTTGTCGGCCTGTGTCTGGAAGGCTGCCAAGTTCTTCAGTGTTGTGGTTCTGCTATGAACTCCCCCTTCCAGGCCCCTCTCTGCACACTGCCTGTGTATTATTTAGATTAGAGCAGCTTCTCTCTTATCTTTTACAAGCTGGATAAATCTTCCTCTGAGCTGGCTGGGCTTTCACATACTGAGGAATTACAGACAAGGGCAAAGCTGTTTGCAGGAAGAAAAGAGCATCCTGAAACTTCAGTGCATGAGAGCAGAAGGGGGAAAGAAACACACAAATGATCTCTTGAGATTCAAAAGGAAGGCTGTATACAGCCTGCTTGTGTATGGATGTATTTTCTATGTGTGGACATACTGTACATCAACCTACTTCCTGTTTTGGTGGCCATTTTGTTTGTTTATAAACAAACTTTTTAAAACTGTTTTTAACCACTTTTAATGCAGCGAGGAGCGGCGAAATTGTGACAGAGGGTAATAGGAGATGTCCCCTAACACACTGGTATGTTTACTTTTGTGCGATTTTAACAATACAGATTCTCTTTAAGGGGCCCATTCAGTTTCGCCAGTTTTTTATTTATTTTTTTACTTTTTTCCCCGGGGGGCCCGACTCCTATCCTCCCCCTCCCCCACCTCGGCGGGCCCCCCTCCTATTACGAGCGACGGGAGAGCGGCATATACAGCAAGGCTCTGGCGGGGTACAGCAGACGCTAGATGTCCAGCTGCCTCCTGGTCTTCGCTGTCTCCTCTGTATGCCGCTTGCACTGCTTCCTGGTTTAGTGCGAGCAGCATACAGAGGAGACAGTGTAGACCGGGAGGCAGCTGGACCTCTATTGTTTGCTTTACCCCGCCGGAGCCTTGCTGTAACCGCCGCTCATAAAAGGAGGGGGAACCCCCAGGTGAGGCAGGCACTGAGCTACCTAACTGCCCACCCGGCTACCTAACTGCCCACCTTGCTACCTAACTGCTTACCCTCCCATCTGGCTACCTAACTGACCACCCGGCTACCTATCTGCCTACCCTGCCACCCAACTACCTAACTGCCCACCCGGCTACCTATCTGCCTACCCTCCCACCCGGCTACCTATCTGCCCACTCTGACACCTGGCTACCTGTCTGCCTACCCGGCTGCCTATCTGCCCACCCGGCTACCTATCTGCCTACCCTCCCACCGGGTACCTATCTGCCCACCTGGCTACCTATCTGGCCAACCTCCCACCCGGCTATCTATATGATGCTACCTATCTGCCCACCCTGCCACCCGGCTATCTATCTGATGCTATTTATCTGCCCACCGTGCCACCTGGCTATTTATCAGCCCACCCTGCCACCCGGCTATTTATTTGCCTACCCTCCCACCTGAATATTATTATTATTATTATTTATTGTATTTACAAAGCGCCAACATATTACGCAGCGCTGGACAATAAATATATACAATGATACAAGGATGACATACATAGGGTTATACACATAGAACAAAGTTATACATACAAATTGTACAAAATACATGATCATGCAATATGGGCTGGTTAGGTAGGCCCAGTAATACAAGTACAGGCTGTCATAGGACAGGAGCACATGATCCTGTAGATTACACTAGGGAGTGGAGGACCCTGCCAGAGGCTTACAATCTAAAGGGAGGGGTGAAAACACTAGGGGGGCTGTTAAATATTCCTTAGAGAGTCACTGTGTAGTAGGAGGTGGGTAGGCCATCATAAAGAGGTGGGTTTTGAGGGCTTGCTTGAATGTGTTTCTATCTTTCCACCCTCCTAACCCCACCCAGCTATCTATCTTATCTGCCCACCTTCCCCCCACCAGGCTATCTATCTGATCTGCCCCCCCAAAGGCTATCTATCTTATCTGCCCACTCTCCCACCCCCACCAGGCTATCTATCCATCCATCCATCTATCTATCTGCCCACCCTCCCACTCCCACCAGGCTATCTATTTGCCCACCCCTACCAGGTAATCATCCTCAGAGGAGCTCACAATATAATCCTACCATAGTCATAGTCTAATGTCCTACCATATTATTATTATTCTGTATTTATGTAGCACTGACATCTTCTGCAGCACTTTACAGAGTAAATAGTCATGCCACTGACTGTCCTCAAATGAGCTCACAATCTAATCCTACCATAGTCATAGTCTAATGTCCTTCCATATTATTATTATTATTATTCTGTATTTATAGAGCACTGACATCTTCTGCTATATGTATAGTAAGTAGGACATCATTTTTATTAGGAGAAGGGGCTTCATTCAAAGTTTCCTGTTGATGACCACTGTCAGTGAATTACTAACTGCTGCTAAGTTCATGTACTTTTGGCCCTGCTCATGGCCCATCATTACCGTGCCCACTTTCCAGTGCACGGACAAGCCAATTTTTTGCCGCAGCGCTCTCCGCGCGCCGCAGGTCGCGTACCCCTGTGGTGGATCTAACACTTGCATACCACCTGCAAAAAAAATCCTGGAGCCACCCCATTTACAATCCACTGCCTTGTCTTCCCAGTGCACCTCCTGCCTCCTAGCTCACTCACCCTCTGTACTAGGTTCCAGCCAGGTAGTCTAGATTGCAGACTGCACCATCTTTGCCTAGATTCATTTGCATTTGCTCCAGTCAGCTCCACACTTCAGTCAGAAACATCTAATTTGCATGCTTGTTCAGGGTCTATGGCTAAATGTATTAGAGGCAGAGAATCAGCAGGACAGCCGGGCAATGTGCATTGTTTAAAAGGAAATAAATATGTCAGCCTCCATATCCCTCTCACTTCAGTTGTGCTTTCAAGTGTAAAAGATAGAAGCTGTCATGTCATGCTCTGTCTTGATGCAGGATTGGGGTTACGTTTTGCTTTTGTTCAGTAACCTGTATAATGCAGATGTTACATGTATGCATCAAGAAATATTTCTGGGCCTCAGGGAAGGTTGCCATAGACTGTATTGGTAAATATATGCAATGTGTAACCACACCCAATTTAGTTATGGCCACACCCACTTTTAGTTCCCTGTTAGGGGCCCACAATTGGTATTTTGCACAGGGGTCCTCTGCTGGCTGTGTCCGCCACTGATACTGTGATATTATTATGAGATGACCATGGCCTTACAAGCTTACACTTGGAATATAGGGAATCGGTATGTTGTGAAGAATGAGACAGTGAGATGAGAGTATGATCAGCAAGGCCGGTTCTAGACTTTTTGCCACCTGAGGCAAACTTGTCAGGAAGCCGCCACCCGATAGTATAGATAGCCTGGAGGGGCTAGCAGCGGGCACAGCGGTGGTGGTGGGGGGGGGGGTCAGTCCCCCCCTCCTCATCTGGGGTTCCCCCTCCAACCTATTTGCCCAGCATTTAAGTCATCAGCGAGCAGGGAAGCAATGACTCACTTTCTTCCATGTTCCAGTGCTGCGTTCCACCGCGCGCGGTGCAATGCCGCCGACTGTACTGCCCCCTCCAACTCGGCGCCCCCCTATTTTCGCCGCCTGAGTAACCTGCCTCACCCCGCCCCATGGGCGGCCCGGGGCCGATGATCAGTAGCTAGGCAACATGATGTCCAATCGGAAAAATGAACGGAAATCTGGTCGGAATTTGAAAAACCCGCATACATGTGTATGCCAGCTTTCTTCAATATCCGGTTGATGTCAGATATGAAAATCGATTTGATCACTCACTTGAATAGGATCTGAAGTAAAAATCACATCCTGTGCATCAGGCTTAGTAAGCAAAGTATTGGCCTTTAGGGCTGGTTCACACGGACAGCTGTCATTTAAGCGCTGCGTTTCAACCGCTCCCAATGTTGTTCTATGAGAGCGTTTTTGCGATCTCGTTTATCAGCGTTAGCGATCGGTTTTGTAAGAATCTCAGTTGATAGCGGTCTCTGAGACGTCGCATCCAGCTTCTGGTGACGGCTGCGTTCAGCAAACGACAGTAACAACCGCTTGAAATAGCCGGCGACAGCAAACAAATGCTTTGGTTGTCTGTAGTTGGCGTCCTGGAGGTATGCGCTTGAAAGGAAATGGTCCATAGGGGTCCATTCATAGGGAAGGGAGTAAACAGGAAATAGACCACAATCCTCTGGGATAAGAAGCAGAGATGGCGACCAATTCAGCCCTGGAGAACGCTGTGGAGCTGTGCCAACTGGTGGACCAGATGTAGAGCAAGCCAGCAATCTGGGACACAAGCTGTGACCAATTTCCTCTTCCTTGGACAGAATAGTACTACTACTTTTATGACTACTTCCTCTTTTAGAGGCGTCTAAGCGATCAAACGCTTTCAAATGCGAACGCTTTCCCGAACGCTAACAACAGCTAACAAACGATTTGATCAAACGACATGTCGATTTCTGTCGCTCAGTGAGTAGCGGTTGAACGCTCATAAACACAGACTACACACAGACATCCGTGTGAACCAGCCCTCAGTTTCAAAGTATTTTTTATTGAAAGAAAGGCATATGTTAAACATGTCAACAGTCAGATACAACTGGAGAAATTGAGAAAATCGCCATAATCAGATATCATATGCTTTAACCACTTCACCACTGAGGGGTTTTACCCCTTGAGCACCAGAGCAATTTTCACCTTTCAGCGCTCCTTCCATTCATTCGTCTGTAACTTTATCATTACTTATCACAATGGAATGAACTATATCTTGTTTTTTCCGCCACCAATTAGGCTTTCTTTAGGTGGGACATTATGCCAAGAATTATTTTATTCTAAATATGTTATAATGGAAAAATAGGAAAAAATGTGGGGAAAAATGCATTATTTTTCAGTTTTCGGCCATTATAGTTTTTAAATAATGCATGCTACTGTAATTAAAACTCATGAAATTTATTTGTCCATTTGTCCCGGTTATAAAACCATTTAAATTATGTCCCTATCACAATGTTTGGCAGCAATATTTTATTTGGAAATAAAGGTGCATTTTTTTCAGTTTTGCGTCCATCCCTAATTACAAGCCCATAGTTTATAAAGTAACAGTGTTGTACCCTACTGACATAAATATTTAAAAAGTTCAGTCCATAAGGTAACTATTTATGTATTTTTTTTAATTGTACATTTTTTATTTTTTTTTTAATTACAAAAAAAATAAAATTGGGGAGTGTGGGAGGTAATGAGTTAATTTTGTGTGCAAAACTAATGTATTTGTATGTTAAAAATGCTTTAGAGTGTAGTTTTACTATTTGACCACAAGATGGCCACAGTAACTTTTTGTTTATGCGACCTGCAAGCAGGAAGTGCTATGAGGCTGGGAAAGTTTTTTTTTTTTTTTCACAATGATCGCGCTGCTTCTCGTAGAAGGGAGGGAGGGAGGGAAGAAGTTTAAAAGAACAGTTTTTTTTTTTTTACACGAACAAAAATATTTATAAAAACATAAGTAATCAGTAACACCTTTCCCTTTATAATTCTATATGAGATTCTTAACCTTTCAGAACTTCCTTTCTTAGGCCTGGTGCACACCAAAAACCGCTAGCAGATCCGCAAAATGCTAGCAGATTTTGAAACGCTTTTTCTTATTTTTCTGTAGCGTTTCAGCTAGCATTTTGCGGTTTTGGGAAGTGTTTTTGGTGTAGTAGATTTTAGATATTGTTACAGTAAAGCTGTTACTGAACAGCTTCTGTAACAGAAACGCCTGCAAAACCGCTCTGAACTGCCGTTTTTCAGAGCGGTTTGCGGTTTGCCTATACTTTACATTGGAGGCAGAAATGCCTCCGCAATCCAAAATCTGCAGCAGCTCGGGAGTATGCGTTTCTGCAAAATGCTCTGGTGTGCATCACCCCATTGAAATACATTACCCTAGCGTTTCCACATCCGCAGTCGGATCTGAAAACGCGACCGAACCGCTCTGGTGTGCACTAGGCCTTACAGTTTGGCAGAAATATTTCATTCCTCAGATCAAAGGGAAGTAAAAGATACCCAGAGGTGAATAAAACTAGGAGCTTCTTTCCTCTCCCTTTTCACCCTCTTTTTGGAGCGGTGATATTGGTCTCATGTGGCCTAGCCACACCTAGCACCAGTTGTTTTTCCCTCAAGAGTCCGATCGCATACAGTTTACTCTGGACACACAAGTGGAGTCAGGTTTGTGCATCTCCACCTGCATGAAATTGCTGGTTGCCACCCATGCAACCTATCTTTGTGAGTTTTTTTTTTCCTTTATCACATATTATTTCAATTTCCATTATTTTATGTAATATTGCGCTATTTGGGCTCCTGTTGTCTCTGTGCTTCCCTTTTAACTGGTGTCCTCTCCTTAAGACCCCAAAGAAGAACTTTAGCAATGTACAGCCATTCCATAATCTTCTATGAAGTCTAAAGGTGGCCATACATGCATCGAGCTGTCCGATTTGATATTCATTATCAAATCAATAATTATCAAATTGGGTGAAAATTGATGTGGCCAAGAGCTTGCCTGATCGGTGATGCAACCAATTTCAGCCTTGTATCGATTGAACATGATGCAAGATGTCTGGCCGTCATGGTTGATTGGGTTGCTCGGCGTTCATATCAGGGTGAGCGATGAACACAATGAAACCCCTTGTGCTATACCCCCTAACCAGTGGTGTAGCTACAGATGCCGAATTTGGATCCAGGCCCCCCCATTAAATAATGTGCCCCCCCACCATGGTAGTTAGATGTGCCCCACTCCCTAAACCCCCCCCCTCCCATGGTAGCCAGGTTTAGGCGCCTCCAGTATAGGTAGCCAGGAATAAGTGCCCCAGTATAGGTAGCTACCTATAAGTGCCCCCAGCATAGGTAACCAGGAATAGGTGCTCCCAGTATAGGTAGCCAGGCAGAGGGGGGGACGCAGCAGCGGGAAAACGAGCAGTGGCTGAGGAGGAGGTCATTATATACTCACTTCACCGGGATCCACTCGCTGCATGTACTTATTTCTTCCTGTTCTTGCGTTGTTAATGTGAGATGGAATGCAAAAACAGGAAGAAGTGAGTATTTTATGACCCCGTCAGCCACTGTTCGTTCGCCTGCCGCTGCCCCCTCTCACGCAGCCCGTGTGGAGGACAAGCGGGCCCCTCAGGGGCCCCCGGTCGCACGTTCTGCCGCGGCTACCTTAGCCCCTACGCCTGTGCTCCTAACGTCAAATCTACCCCCATGCCTGGTCCACTATACTTTACCTGTTTGTGTCTGCCGGGGGTCTGTCCTCCATTCATATACAAAGCCCGGAGCCAGTGGCAGGCGCAGACGGGTAAAGCATAGTACACCGGGCATCAGGAGGGCACATTTGACATTAGGGGTGAAAGTGTCGGGCTGGCGAGGCGGCGGATGCAGCATCACAAGGCCAATTCCTAAATTGATTATGAATTGGCCTGCCAGTAGCTCTCTCTGTAATCAGATTCGATCAGAGAGAGATTTGTCTCTTGGTTGAATCTGCCCATCATCGCTAGATGTATGGCTACCTTAACTTGTTGCCTCATCTGTTTTATGAGTAAAACTTTGTTTACTTGGCAATCTAATGTCCATGGGCGCAGCAATCAACCCCTGAGACCCCTGACATCGCAGGGGAGCCCAGAGGGTTTGGGGGCACCTCCTCCTTCCTCTCCCCAACCGCAAGTGCAGCCAAGAACACCTCACCGTTCACTCACAAAAAACGTCCCTGCCATGCAGAGTAGCTACTAGCAGAGTAACTAGTAGCAGGAGCGTCTGTCATTTTTATCTGCTTCTAGATGCTGCTTCACAGCAGAATACTCTGCTGCCATTCTCTGGCTCCCAATCATGACTTGCATGGGGTTCGGGAACCAAGAGGGCCCCATACCATCATTTTTGCAGGGGGGCCCTATTAAGTCTAGTTACGCCCCTACTAATGTCCTCATTAATGGCTTCAGATGAGGCGTATACCATAGCTGTAAAGTATCATCCACACCTAGACTTAAAGGAGTCAAAATAACAGGGATCAAGTCTTAAGAAGCAGTGCAGGAGTTGCTATAAATAGGTGGGACATAAGGGGAGTTGTGTCACCAAAGAATAAAATTACCTTTTATGAAGGTTGGTTTTTTTTTTAATTTTTTTACAACAGTTCCTCTCCTTGTAAAGCAGCAGTCACCATACCAGTTCTGTGTGCAGCAGCCCTTGGCAGTAGCTTCCCTCTACCAGGGGAAGATCTCATTTGCTGTCTAGTCTTCAGAATCCAGCAGTCCCCCCCCCCCCCCCTTCTTCCATATCCAATCTTGCCACTTGGGCAGAAGATACCACCAGGCTATTGCCTATGTGGCCTTTGCGGCAATCCAGCAATTAAAAGTGATCCAGCATACCTGCAAACAATTGTAGTGCTCTTCCTGCAGAGAGGGCAAGGGCAACTGAAGTGAGAAGTATATGGAGGCTGTCATATTTATTTCCTTTTAAAGTGAATGGGAACCACATTTAAAAAAATGAGATAGATACTTAGGAGAGGGAAGGCTCTGGGTCCTATAGAGCCTTCCCGCTCCTCTCCTGGTCCCCTCGTTCCAGTGCTGGCGTGCACAGTAGCAGTATTTGACTAATTTAGTCAAATACTGCTTTTCCCGGCCGAAGGAGGCTTCAGAAGTCTTCAGGGAGCCCGAGTGCTCCTGAAGAAGGGCGGCCCTGTACTGCGCCTGTGCAAGCATGCTCTATTGCATGCTCACGCCTGTGCAGTATGGAGCCGCACGTCTTCGGGAGGACACGGCTCCTGAAGACTTCCAAATACCCTTTCGGTGGAGTTATTGAAACGGGGGGGGGGGGGGGGGGAGCCAGCACAGGATAGAGAGCACCGAGAGAGGAGACTGAAAGGCTCTATAGAACCCAGAGCCTTCCCTCTCCTTAGGTAAGTATTTGCTTCATTTTTTTTAAATGCGGTTCCCCTTCACTTTAAAGAATACCAGTTACCTGGCAGCCCTGCTGCACTATATGGCTGCAGTAGTGTTTGAATACCACAGAAACAAGCATGCAGCTAATCTTGTCAGATCTGACAATAATGTCAAAAACACCTAAACTTCTGCATGCTTGTTCAGGGGCTATGGATAAAAGTATTAGAGGCAGAGGATCAGCAGGGCTGCCAGGCAACTGGCATTGCTTAAGAGGAAATAAATATGGCAGCCTGCATATACCTCTCGCTTCAGTTGTCCTTTAAAAAGAAGAAGGGCATGTGCTAAAATACATGGCCAAATTAAATACAAACCAATATTAACATTTTCAACTGAAAAATACATACACACAGCCACCTGGGACACGGACAGGCATAAAAACCACCACCAGATGTTACAGAGGAACTTTAGGGAAAACAACGTAATCAATCAAATTAATGATTTTTTACAATACTATTTTATCAATTATTTTTGCCCATTGTAAAATCTTTCCTCACTCTGATTTACATTCTGAAAAGTATCCCACGTGGCAACATCTTTAGTGCTGTCAGGTGCAACTCTATGGAATGTTTGTATGCTTAGTGTTCAAAGCCAGTAGAAAAAAAATTCTGGACTTGCAGAATACTCTGTGAGGAGAATTCTGCATAGCTAAACAGCCTAGGCTGTGGCATCACTGAGAGGGCAGGGCAACATACCAATACACAGCAATGTAGGAAGTATTTCTGATCCTGAAACCAGTGTAATTAACATAAAAGTGTGTATGCTGTATAATTTACTGCATTCTACTATATGTCACAACAGTGCCTCTTCAAAATGAAGCACTGTTTTTCCCCCCCATAATTTAAGGTTAGTGGTACTTGAAACAAAGTGGGGTGCTGAAAGGCTAATACACAAGCAGGTGTGTGATTGCAGCACCATGCAGGCACCCTCGGGGAGAACTTTTCTTAAAAGAACTTGCTCTACATTTATTAAAAACACTGTGGACGATGCATACCACTGCAATCACACCATCCCTCATTTCATACCTCTTAGCTACTATAACATTGTTCTGATATAACCAGGTGAGGTTTGCAAATCTAACCCAATTTATGGCAGACACAACCCCAGTTGAGGGTTGTTGGGTAACTTAGGATACTCCCACTGGTGATACTTGAAGATCTGGAATGTTGCCCTAGCGAATCAGGCTATTGGTGTTTGTAGCTATGGGCAGTATACACCATCCTCTATAATAAAACCCCTGTGTCTCTGCGTCCCATGTCCATGTGTGTGTGTGTCCCTGCCTTTGCGCTACTGCGCATGTGCCACAGGGACACCCTTTGGACAGGGAGCAGGACAGCCAGGGGGCGACTGGCCCGCGGACATGTGCCCGCGGCAGACTGGCGGGGGCACGAGCACACGCGCTGGCAGGTGGCGGCGGTGACGGACCTAGCCCGTTTACGGGCTAAGGTCACTAGTCTCGTTATATAATATCCCTCCCTGTGTCTCTGCGTCCACTATGTCCCTGTATCGGTGCTTTTTTTGCACTGCGCATGTGCAGGGAGGGATGCAGAGACACTGAGGAGAGCTGAGAGAGGACGGGGCCAGAAGGGGCGGGCGTGTGGGCGGGCGGCAGGCATGCACACGTGCAGCAGAGTGGTGACAGGCCTAGCCCGTTTTTAAGCAGGCTAAGGTCACTAGTTTACTATAAATCTCTTGTAGTTATTATAAACAAGCTTCTGTGCAGTACAAACAGAAACATTAGATGTGCTCATCTCTGAATTCCACTCATGTGGTTTCTAGTTTAGCTTTTCCTTTTTTTCCTAAGGTACATCGTGGTGCTTCCAGTATATACAGTATATTAGGGTGCTGGCGGTATATCCCCTGGAGGTTTTTGGGTGCTGTTTTTTTGCCTTCTTCCTAACTTCATCTGTGCTTCCATATTTAGCAATCAGGCTGAGTCTGCTGGCAGGCACTTCCTTGGAATGTCTATTAATACCCCAATGAGCCAGTTGCTGCCATTTGTCAGCTTCTCCCATGACTGCAGCACTACCGCTTTAGTTGTAGATTTTCAAGTGCCAACAATCTTCCTCAGCAAAGGGGGACTGACAGAAGATCTGTTTGGTATAACTGCTAGAAGAACAATATCAAAGCACAGCTAGTAGGGTATATAACAACAAGAAATACCACTAGGTGAATTTGTTTCCCCAAATTTGCTCTAGACTGTGATAAAGACATTAGGTTGTAGCCCACTGGGTGGAAGTCGGTGAGTTTTTATGTACTTTCAGTAGTGCTATCATATATTCAGTAAATGCATAATAATAAACCTACCGTATAGCTATGGTATATAAAAAAACTATAGTTTGTTCAGGATTTATCATCCATTTAAAAATGTTTGGATTCTGACCGCAGAATTTGATAAGCACTTGGAAAGCTTCAGACTTAGTTCAGGTGTCCATGAGGTTTAAAGGGTCATTCCACTTATGAGTGATATTTCAGTTACTAGTGTAGTCCACTGAGCTGAGTCACCCTCTGGCTTCTTTTATCTCTAGCAATGAGTTGTTCCTGGCTCTGTTACTATTATTTCTGGAATTTTGGGTGCTTCTCTTCTTACCTTGGCCTGCACTCAGTCTCTCTTGTTGCATTCCATCTACTGAAGAATCCAACAGAGATAGTGGAACTCCTTCCTAATTGGTGCAGCAGGTGTGCAGAGATCTTGAGTGCAAAGATCTCACCCCCAGATTCCTTGAGAGATATTAGAAATGCTTGGATGGTTCAACTCTTCAGGTATCTGCCAAACACTAAATTATCCACATTGGGTAGACTGACCTTTTAATTTGCTGGCTTCTCTGGTGTAATAAGACCAGCTTGAGGAAAGTTAGGATTTTGGCCTTGACTATTCACTAAATGTATTGAGAATTTGCTTTAATGTTTTCAGATCCAGTCTTAGCAGACTTATGGAAATGTGTGGACAGCATGATGATTCACTTTTTATCCTAAGGTTTCTCCTAGGTGATGATGTAATATATTATGAATGAATAAGATGCAGTTTAAGCCACCAGCAAACAAGAAACAAGAAAGTACTAATTGTGACTGTACTTTTTTTGTGCTGAAAAGTTCTTTTAAAAAGAAGGTGATAAATTATCTCCTAGTTGAAAACCCAGAAAAAAAAAAGTAAATTGTGCATGGGCCAAAGTATCTTGGGACATTAGAGTCCCTGCATTTGTGAAGGGGGGGGGGGGGGGGGGGGGGGCTCCAAAGATACATTTATGGTTACATGTGTAATAGATTAAAATTCAAATTGAAACAGAAGAATGTATTTCTTGAGTCTACTGTCTGCTTCCACAGGTGCAGTTCCAATCAGAACTGATTCTAATTTGTTGCACCTCTGTTATTGTATCCTTGGAGGTAAATGAACCATTTACTCTTCATTTAACATTTTATCATTATTAAAACTTTTTTATTGAGAAAAAGTCAGCATAAACAGAACATCATACATTGAGATGTATAACATAGTACAAAGGATAGCCGGAGTCAAATGTGTCGCATATATGTTATGGCCAGAACCCGAAGTTTGGCCACTTCGCGTTCTGGCTGGCCAGTGTTAGAAATGAAATGATTCCTGTTAAGATGAATGTATTTTCCGGCCGTCTCGCTGCGGCCAAATGTATGAAAAGTTAGTTTAATTTCATGAAATGAAGCCGGCAAATGTAGCAGATGGCGGCTTCAGCTCTCTCTCCTCCTCCTGCCTCTCTCTCTCTCCTACTGGCAGCCGGCGGGGACACAAGTTTCCCCGAGAGTCGTTCGTCGCGCCAGGGAAGCAGACCAGGTAGGCTGCAGACATCGCTTCTGCCAGCACCCGCTCTGCAGGAACGGAAGGATTCCCTGCCGCGACGAACGACTCTCGGGGAAACGCGTGTCCCCACCGGCTGCCAGTAGGAGGGAGAGAAAGAGGCAGGGGGAGGAGAGAGAGGCAGAGCGAAAGCCGGCGGCTTCATCTGCTACATTTGCCGCCGGCTTCATTTCATTAAATTAAACTAACTTTTCATACATTTGGCCGCAGCGAGATGGCCGTAAAAATACATTCATCTTAACAGGAATCATTTTATTTCTAACACTGGCCGCAGCGCAGCGGCCACTTCCCACATTGGCCGGCCAGAACCCGAAGTGGCCAGCCAGAACGCGAAGTGGCCAAACTTCGGGTTCTGGCCGTAACATATACAAAAATTGGCAAAATATAGGAATATAGCTTAGCTCTCTGACATTTACATGACCCCTAGGGTAGTTAGAGAAGGCTATTGATACTACTCTGATCTGACGGCTGCAGCAAGCTAGAACGAACCCCGTCAGTCATGAAGATAAACATACAGCATAGGTAAGATGTTAATTCAAACGATACATCTGACATGACTAAGCAGACACTTAGCTATATGAAGTACTATAATAGTAACAACACACAATGAAGATTAACTACATATGGAAGTGTATACAGTATTACTCCCGAAAAGGAAAAACTAAAAAGAACCACAGAATAAAATTAAAAAGCAACATAACAAAAAATTCCCATGATAAACATCATATTTCAAGGATCCTGTACCTTATATTGTGAGGAAAATGATCAGACATGCAACCATGAGTTCATTTAACATTTTAAATATCATAACACCTTCCTTGGGTGCCTCCTTATTACCCCTGTAGTAACTAACAATTAATTTGAAAAAGAGAAAAGAAGAAAAGAATCCGTCTCACAGCCGTGCTATTCGAGAATTCTCCAATGAGGGGTGTGCAACTTGAATCCGAGGATCCCAAACCTTTTCAAACTTTTTATGGGTGTCCTTAAGGGTACTAGTCAGATTTTTGTTAATCATGAAAGAATTTATCCTAGATTTTACTTCACTAATGGTGACAGATGGTTTCTTCCAGTTCTGTGCTATCGTCATAGTTGTTGCCGAAAAGATCATAGAGGCCAATTTGTTTTGCGACTCCACTCTCTCATGTAACGGAGCCTGCCAAGGAATTTGTATATCGCACACTGTTATACATTTTATTCATCATGCTACATTTGTCATTGTAATTATTTTGTTTCAGTGTCCATATTCGATGTATACCATTCTCTGTATTATGTACCCTATGTTTGTTTTTCTTACTTTGTACAGCACCTCAGAATATGTTGGCACTTTATAAATCAATAATAATAATAATACTTGAGAGATGGTAAAAAGCTTACATCTCTATCACAGTCACAATGTAAGGAGAAGCTAATTTACCTACCGTTATGTTCTTGGAATGGGAGAGGATTCCAGAGTGCTAGTAGACAACACACACAAACACTAGGAGAACATACAAAATACATGTAGATAGTCTCTTCAGGGCGATAGTGCTATCCACTATGCCGCTGTGTTGCACAGATTCTTCATGTGACATTCTTCTTTTAGTGCTACAGGTTCTCAGCACTCAGAACTGGGAAACTGTAATCAGCAAACTATACAGAAGATGCTTGTAGAATCCAGTCAGCTATACCTACGGTAATACCAGTAATATATCAAGAAAATACATTTGTAGCTGTCAGTTTTCAAGTGTAAAGAGTTTTGCCCTCCCAAAATTACAAAAGCTATGTGTTGCATGTACATGTGTGAGGTACAGTCATTACTGGAAAACCGCAGTCTCCTCCTGGAGCATCACACAAAGCTTGGTGCGGCCAAGCTGCCCATTGCTGTGCCTCTGGATTGTAAATATCAGGTATTCTCAGAGTTGTGCTCAAATAAAAGGTAATTGCATGTATTAGTCAAATGCATAATAGAATAAATTCAACAGGTATGGGCAGAAGGACCTGGCAGGCACACACATATTTTCAAAGATTTAATGCTGAAATCGAATGAAAATCTGCGTGTAGTGTGCGAAGGCAATTAAGCAGATAGATCCCTCTCTGATCAGATAGTGATCGGAAGAGATCTATCTGTATGGCCATGTCGACCAGTGTAAAAAAAGAGTTTGATTTACCATAAGGGCTTCAAACACCTCCGGCCTCTCCCCTCCCCCCCCCCCCCTGCGCCTGGACAAAATGATCCTCCGGTCCCCTACCACGACTCACTTCCGTTTTTCGTGACTTTAATGATGTCGCGGGCCACTGCACCTGCGCTGTCCTGGCCGCACGCGTCCTCATTCCCGGGAGCTCATGTGAGTGAGTTTTGAGTGAGTGAGTGAGCTCATGTGATGAGTTTTACTGCATTGTCAAACCACTGTGAAGTGACGTTAAGGGAAAGGAAGCAAGCTGATTCAATGTGCTTGATGATCAATGTGCTTGGAATGCACATGGCATGCATTTCTATGCATTTCCATGTGTTAACTCACCGTTGTAGTGTCAATGATAAAATGAAAGTCTATGACCTTTCATGTTACCATGTTTAACGCACACTATGTGCAGTGCGTCAAAACTCACTGAAACACAGTGTGAATGAGCCCTAATAAGTTTAACCACTTCACCACTGAGGGGTTTTACCCCTTGAACACCAGAGCAATTTTCACCTTTCAGCGCTCCTTCCATTAATTCGTCTATAACTTTATTATTACTTATCCCAATGAAATGAACTATATCTTGTTTTTTTCGCCACCAATTAGGCTTTCTTTAGGTGGGACATTATGCCAAGAATTATTTTATTCTAAATGTGTTTTAATGGGAAAATAGGAAAAAATGTGGGAAAAAATTATTACTTTTCAGTTTTCGGCCATTATAGTTTTTAAATAAAGCATGCTACTGTAATTAAAACCCATGAAATGTATTTAACCATTTGTCCCGGTTATAAAACCATTTAAATTATGTCCCTATCACAATGTTTGGCGACAATATTTTATTTGGAAATAAAGGTGCATTTTTTTCAGTTTTGCATCCATCCCTAATTACAAGCCCGCAGTTTATAAAGTAACAGTGTTATACCCTCTTGACATAAATATTTAAAAAGTTCAGTCCCTAAGGTAACTATTTGTTTTTTTTTTTTTATTGTATTTTTTTTTTTTAAATACAAAAAAAAAAATAAAAAAAAAATTGGGGAGTGTGGGAGGTAATGAGTTAATTTATTGTGTAAATGTAATGTTTGTTTATGTAAAATGCTTTTAGGGTGTAGTTTACTATATGGCCACAAGATGGCCACAGTGTGTTTATTTACATGCGACCTGTAAGCGTCCTTCCGGACGCTTACAGGAAGCAGTAGGAGGCTGGGAGAATCACTATGATCGCGCTGTTTCTAATAGAAGCAGCGCGATCATTTAGGGGGCTTAGATCAACGAACGGGAATGGATATTCCCGTTCATTGATCTCCGTGCGAGCAGGCGGCGGCGTGCACGAGCGGCGGGTGCGCGCGCACGAGCGGCGGGAGCGCGGACAGCGGCGGTAGCGCGGAAGGTACGGATTTCTCCGTCCCTGGTTTTTTAGGGGGGAAAAAAGGGACGGAGAAATTCGTACTGCGGGGGTTTAAGTGGTTAAGATAAGATTTTCTTGGCAGATTTATTTTTCCATTTGCCCCATCTGAGACAGTTTCTTTAGTACCCTAATAAAAGCGGTGGTGGAGTACTGTTCAGGTACAAATTATCGCTCCACACGCCCGTCTCACTTGCGCGCCTGTCGCCGTAAGCATTCTGCACACGCGCAGTTCTTGAAAGAATTTTATGTACTGCTCAGAGTCCCTTTAAAGGATACCAGAGCCGAATCAACATGGAGAAATGGGGGGAGCTGGCATATACCGTTAGCTGTCCTGGTGCCCACTGCTCCCCCTGTTCTCCTCTCTGTCTCTGCATTGTACCCAAATGCCCCTCCGGCAGCCTCTTCCAGGTCCCCGGACTCGGACATTACTGCGCAGGCGCTGGCCGGGCTGTGCGTGTCCTACAGCGTGTGCCCGCGTCCTAGAGCACACTGCTCATGAAGGAAAAACTTTTTCCCTCCATGCAATCATGTCCCCTAGTCCTTTGCACAAGCCTAGAAAAAAACACTCATTTGCCAAGCTTAACCCTCTGAATCTATTCATACATGTTTATTAGATCTCCTCTAAGGTGTCTTTTCTCCAGACTAAATAAGCCCAGTTTATCTAACCTCTCCTCACACAGGGCTGGTGCACACCAGAGCGGTTCTGGAGCGTTTAAAATGCTTGCAGGGGGAAAACCGCTTGGCTAATGAAAGTGAATGGGCTGGTGCACACCAGAGCTGTTTGTTTTTCCCACAAACGCAAACTCGAGGGCTGTAGCATTTTTTAGATTTCTGAGGCGTTTCTGCCCTAATGTTAAAGCGAATCTGAGATGAAAAACTAACTATAACAAGTAACTTGTCTATATATCTTATCTAAAGTTTAGATAGTTTACACAGCAAATCTAGCTGCAAACAGCTTCAATAGAATATGATTATTTCTTCCTGTGATACAATGACAGCAGCCATATTGTTTGTAAACATTACACACAGGCAAGCTTATCTGCATCTTGAGCACTCAGCCTGTGAAAAAAACCTAATCCCCCCCTCCTCCCCTCTGCCTCTGAAATCTCTGGCTAGCAATACCTCCCCCTCCTCCTACCCAGATTGAGCTCCCATGAGCCCCTGCTACTGTCTGAAAATGCCTTGGCTCTCTAAAAACCTGTGGGCGAGGCTTGTTTAGTTTATAGGGAATAAGAGTATTAAAACAAAAACAAAAATGTATTTGGCTTGAGGAATGCCTTATAAACAATAGGAAAGGAACACAATTATGCAATGAGTAAAAGTTCATCTCGGATCCACTTTAAAGTATAGGAAAGTGGAAAACAGCTCTAAAAAACGCTAGATCAGAGCGGTTTTCCAGGCATTTTTGTTACAGAAGCTGTTCAGTAACAGCTTTACTGTAACAATATTTGAAATCTGCTACACAAAAACGCTCCAAAAACCGCTAGGCATGTTTAGAAAACCTCTCTCAACATGCCTAGAATCGCTTTGAAATCTGCTTCAGAAACCTCTAGCGTTTTGCGGATCTGCTAGAGGTTTTTGGTGTGCACTGGGCCTAAGTGAGACCTGTCATCCATCTAATTAATTGTGTTGCTTGTCTCTGCACCTGCTCTAAATCTGCAATGTCCTTCTTGTAACAGGTTGCCCAGAACTGAATTCCATACTCCAGATGTGGCCTTACTAGAGAGCTTAACAGGGGCAGTATTATGTTAGGATCCTGAGTTTTTATTTCCCTTTCAATGCATCCCAAAATTGTATTTGCTTTTGCTGCAGCTGCTTGGCATTGATCTATTGGCATGCTGTGCGTTACTGGCTGACGTGTGCATTTACAGTTGCAGTGAAGCATACTTTTCATATACTGCATGCCTCACTGTACGTATCACATCACGCCTATAATGGGCGATGTGAATTTTACCCTCCAATGTGTTGCAATGCTGTTGTGTAAAGAAACACTCCAGTGTGAAACTAGCCTAAGCAAGAATTTGGGGCAACAAATGGTCACTCCCTGAACATAGCTACATTTGATTCTTTTCTTTACAAGCCCCAGAAGAAACGTAATATTAGACTAAAAGCCAAAGGCTTGTGGCTCCTAATCCCCCTTACCTTGCATTCCATGCCATTTACCCCATTATAGTGATACTTCTCTGTTGGGTTCCAGTACGACTTAGGCCCCGTTCACATCACAGAATGCAGGCGCGTTCCGTTCAGAACACAACGCACAGGAACGCACGTCATGTGCGTCTCTGTGCGTTGCGTGGCTGATCCCATTCACTAAAAGTGAATGGGACAGCCGCGCGTTTTGTTAGGAAACGCGTGCAGCATGCGTTCCCGGACCGCACAGGTCCAGAACGCATGCAGTGTGAACAGCAGACAGTGTAGTCTATGCACTGTCTGATGTCGTGCGTGTCGGCCTCCCGCACGCGTTCCCGAAATGCGGACGGGAACGCGTGCAATGTGAACGGGGCCTTAGGGTGCAGCTATGTGATCAGATCATCATCACCAGGAATATTTTCTTGACTTGCATGTATTCTATTTACTATCACATTTCCCCCTGGCTTTATTAAAGTACTGCAAAGTGCTGAAGTCATATTAATAGCCTACTAATGCTACATAAGTGCCAGTAGCTTGCATGCTTTCCAGTTGTATGCACTTACAGGGTTTAGTGCATTCTGGTACTTGGTATGTTAAGTATGCCAGCCCATCTAATAGCAGATTACTATGTCAGTAAACCTTTGACTAGCAATACATGGGAACATTTTAAAAAGCTCTAAAAACAATTGGTTTTATTTGCAGTTGTTGATAAATTTATTGCATGCAAAGTGAATGATTCTTCCAAGAGACCATCTTTCGCTAGATCCTATCTAGGTGAAATTTCCAACCTGAAAGGTCTTTCAAATAATGAAATTCAGGCTTAACGAGGGAAATAACACTGTGTTGGATTTCCTGCCCATACAATAAATTCATCAAAAATATGATCAGAAGGTCTATACTGAGCATACCTATGAAAGGTCCGCCAGGAGATTTGGGCGCAGGGTAAAGCCGATAACGTCTTACCATGCTCCTGCACAAGTGGCATTAATTACTATTCCCCCCTCCAGGCCACCGTGGATGGTGGGGAAAGATGTAATTCGGCTTCCAGCTATTGCTGGCCGAATTACAGTGTTTTTGTAGTAATTTGTGCTCTGTCATACCATTGTAGCTGCAGATGGGTCCCCTACCTGACTATCCTCGGAGTGATAACCTTTACTTTAGTGACCTCCAGTCCCAGGAGTTTTCCCCCATAGACGGATCTTCACCCCCTTGGTACTTAACTACTTAGGTGGAAGAAAACCCTCTGCATGTCTTTACGAACCTGAGCTATACCCTAGTTTTGGTTTCTTGTTACTTACATGCCCTTCTAAGTTTTGTTCCTTTCTACTCTTCTTTACCTTTTCTTTCCAGGATGGTAGTCTTTATCCCTAATTTCTCCTTTAACAAGTTATTGATGTGCTCCATCAATAATGTATAATGTATATGGGTACAGCTACTATTTATGCATACTCCTCTTTTTATAAAGACTTTTTTTATACTGACCCTAAGGCTGGGTGCACTTTGCATTTTTATGCATATATTCGTTTGTGCGTTTGTATTGCGTTTCCATGTTTTTTCTATGCATTTATGTTTCTGCACATGCATTTTTTTGCTCTTTGCGTGCACTTTTACGCATGCGCAGTTAACATATACAAAACACATATGGGTTTTGTATGCGTTTTCCATGCGTTTTTCTATTGCGTTTTATGCAAATCACTAGGAAGTTTAAAAAAAAAAAACACATATAAAATGCATGCAAAACGTATACAAAACGAATTACATTACCTCACCATTGATTTTCATCTTGTGCGTTTTTGATGCGTTTTTGAAAAATATGCAACAAAACCAGCGTTTTTAAAAACGCATATTATAAAACACAAACGAAATGCTTATGCGTTTTTTATGTGTTTTTTTCTGCTAATTGTTACATGCTGCAGGACTCTGGAAAGAAGAGCTTTTGTCAGTTTTGCAGCTTGTGCTTGCAGAGGAATTTGCATACGTTGTCATGCAAATTGCCTGGCCACATTCATTGGAGGCGTGTACTATAAGTACTATGTCTTTCCCACAATGCTTGGCTGGTCATAAGGATTTCGTCCTATGTAACACTCCTGGTGGGGTGTCAGCCTTGCTCTCTGTTTGAACATCAGCTTAGAGTAATTCCTGAATCTGCGCTAGGCAGATTTCCCTAGTGCAGTTAGGATTGTATTATCTGTATTGCCTGTTCTGTCTTGTCTTGCCTGTTGCCATTGTCCTGTCCCAATGGTGGTCGACAGGAAATGGTTCTGATCTCTGTTCTTGGAGTATAGCTGGTGCAGCGGTTGCTACCAGCTATCTCTTCTGTTCTGTCTCCTGGGATCGCGCTAGCTACTTTTCGCTAGCGCTGGGGATCCTTCTGTTCTGTCTCCTGGGATCGCGCTAGCTACTTTTCGCTAGCGCTGGGGATCCTTCTGTTCTGTCTTCTGGGATCGCGCTGGCCACTTTTCGCTAGCGCTGGGGATCCTTCTGTTCTGCTACTCTGTACCTGGATCGCGCTAGCCACTTTTCGCTAGTGCTGTGGATCCTATCTCTCGCTTGTCCCTGTTTTCGTGTGTCTGTCTTGTCTGCTACGCTTGCTGGAGGCTCGGTGAGGTAACCGTTAAGCAAGCGCTCGCGTCCTCTGTTTCATGTTTGTCTGTCGATGGTTAGTTAGGCGTGCTTGTCTCTATTGTGCTTATCACGTGGAGACCGCGCATAACCGCGTGCACTGTTGCGAATGAGTGCGGTGTTCGCGGTTAGCTAGCGTTTGTTATTTTCCGCATCTTCTCATTGTATTATTTGCTGTGCTTTTGCTACCCTTGTATTCTATTCTGATCTGCCTTGTGTCACGTCTGGCGATCGCACCTCTCGCGATCGCGTTCCTATTTTCATATCTGCTGTTGTGTGTGCGCGGTCGCGGGGTGGCGACTGGATTGGCGCACACACATACAACCTGTCCCTTTGCTCGCTCTCATTCGCAATCGCCTCTCTTGCGATTGCGTTCTGCGCTTCGTACAATTCCTGTCTGGCACTTGTGGAGGTACAGAGGGTTGGTTCCTCTGCACTCCCCAGCGCCATCTGCCGACAGGAATTTCCCTCTACAGGTGCGTAGCACCTTTTGCTGGGTGCCTGCAAATATACGCTTGTGGGGGATTTCCGCCGTGTCAGCGCATGCGTTGTGCGCTGATCACGGAGAAAGTTCCACAATCGTTACACATACTAACTCCACAGAATATATGAGTAAAATCACTCTTTGGAGCACACATAAAGCCTTCATTACAGGCCTTTTTATTTAATACAGTTCAGTTCTTAAAAGAAAACGTAAAAGCCAAATAGATGCCTTACTAGCCCAAATTAAAGTGGACCTGAGATGAACTTTTACTCATTGCATAATTGTGTTCCTTTCCTATTATTTATAGGGCATTCCTCAAGCCAAATACTTTTTTGTTTTTGTTTTAATACTCTAACTCCCTATAAAGCCACGCCCACAGGTTTTCAGAGAGCCAAGGCACTTTCAGACAGTAGCAAGGGCTCATGGGAGCTCAGTCTGGGCAGGAGGAGGGGGAGGTATTACTACCCAGAGATTTCAGAGGCAGAGGATAGGAGGGGGGTTTATTTTTTTTGCTCAAGATGCAGATAAGCCTGCTTCTGTGTAATGTTTACAAACAACATGGCTGCTGTCATTGTATCACAGGAATAATTAATCATATTCTATTGAAGCTGTTTGCAGCTAGATTTGCTGTGTAAACTATCTAAACTTTAGATAAGATATATAGACAAGTTACTTGTTATAGTTAGTTTTTTATCTCGGATCCGCTTTAAGTCCTTAGAACAGGAGATTTCCCTGACCCCAAATAAGACCCCTCTCTCTAAGTTGGAACTCCATAGACATACCTTACGTATCCTTCTGCACCAGCATTATGAAAAATGGCAACCACAACTTAGAGAAACTAGTTACTCTGAAATTAATGAGGCAAGAAAGTGATTGCCATTAAAGATCAAAGGTAGAAGAGCTAGATTCTCCAGTTTAGATACCCTATTTCTGGGGTTACCCACCAGCACCCTGTAAACATAGTAGGTGCATTAACAGATTATTATGCAAAATTGTATAACATAAAAGAAGAAGAGTTGACTCATCATCCCGATGTTAGGGAAATGAATGACTACCTTAGTAGTAATAACCTCCCATCCATTTCCCCTGAGCCATTCACACTTCTCAATGCTCCACTTGAAGAGTTTGAAATAGCTTTCGCAATAACGAATCTTAAAACTGACAAGGGCTCCGGAATGGATGGCTTTCTAAATAATTATTACAAAAAAATTCCAGCAAGGAGTTTTGAATCAGGATGATACCATTTGTTGGCTAACTTAGAGATGAGTAAACAGTGAGCTTTCGGCTTATAAAAAGCCTTCGCCGGGCTGGTTCCTGACCAAAACTGAAAAACACAGTTTATACAGTGGGTTGCAAAAGTATTCGGCAACCTTGAAGTTTTACACATTTTGTCACATTACTGCCACAAACATCCATCAATTTTATTGGAATTCCTCGTGAAAGACCAATACAAAGTGGTGTACAGGTGAGAAGTGGAATGAAAATCATACATCCTGCAATCAGCAGGCAAAAGATCTCGAATATTAAATCATCTCAAAAAATTTAAACCAGATATATGCCTATTACAAGAGACGCATCTGGATTCTAGCCAGTTTAACTTTATGAGGAAAAAGTGGGTGGGAGAAATCTATGGAGCTCCAGCTATTCACAAAAAAGCGGGTGTATTAACTCTATTAAATAAAAATCTGCAGGTAGAGGTAATATCATGTGAAGCTGATCCAAATGGCAAATGGATTTCAATAGTACTTAAGTTTGCCACGGAAACATTTAACATCTGGAATGTATATGGTCCCAATGAAAATAACCAAAGCTTCTTTGACTCCATAACGTCTAAGCTGCTAAAGTCTAAAACGAAAAATCTCATAGTGGGAGGAGATATGAACTCAGTTATCTCAACAATAGAAGATAGATCAGCGTCAAATGCTCAGATTAGATCGCAAGATAAAAGAATTGCTACACTCTTAGAAGCCACCAGTTTGGTAGATGCCTGGCGATTTTTAAACCCAACGACCAGAGAATACACACACTATTCCCATAGACATAAATCTCATTCACGCATAGATTTATTAATGATTGGAGACACCCTATTAGGAAGACTCCGAGAAGCTAAAATACATGACATGGTTATTTCTGACCATGCTCCGATTGAATTAGATATTTTAGATATCACACCAAAAGGAGACAACTTTATATGGAGATTCCCATCACAACTATACGGAGACGAAAAGTTTGCTAGTCTACAGCAAAATTGGTGGCTTGAATATATGCATGACAACTATATACATGTAGATAATCCAATCCTACTATGGGAAACCTCAAAAGCAGTTACTTAGAGGCAGGATCATGGGGTACTTAAAAAAGAAAAAAACAGAAGCAAATGAGAAATATGAAGAGGCAGTGAAAAATGTCAGGGAAGCATATAACACATACAGGCTGAACTCAACAGATGGTAATAGAAAAGCATGGATCCAATGCAAATTAAATAGTGATACATGGTTCAGGGCAAGAGAGGAGACACGTAGACCTTACATTCACCTGCAATACTACAAACATGGAGAAAAAGTAGGTCGACTCTTGGCCTCACTGGCAAAAAAAACTCATGGTAATAAAAAACCAGTCGTGGTGAGAGACGGGCAGGGAGTGCTAACACATCAACCTGATAAAGTATGCAACATCTTTGCTAAATACTATAAAACCTTATATTCTTCAAAGGCACCAGCACAAGCAGATATACAGGATTGCCTAGATAAAATAAAACTTAAGCAACTAACTGATGAAGACAGGGAATCTTTAAATGCTGAAGTGACCTTGCCAGAGGTAAAATCTGCCATAACCCACATGGCCCTTGGAAAGGCACCTGGCCCAGACGGCCTCTCATCAGAATATTTTAAAATATTAAAGGAAGAGATATCCCCAATTTTGGTAAGAGTCTTTAATAAGATACTACTTACAGGATCTTATCCATCTACGGGGCATCTAGCTCATATTAAGCTGATACCCAAAGAGGGAAGAGATCCAAATCAGGTTGGGTCCTTTAGACCCATCTCACTTATAGACTTGGACGTTAAATTATTATCAAAAATATTAGCAACCAGGCTAGCAACTATCATGCCACGTCTAATCCACCCTAACCAGGTGGGATTTATACAACAGAGAGCTGCTGTATCCAATATGCGGAAAGTCATAGCTGTACTAGAACAGGTAAAAGCCTACCCACATACTTATAAATCTGCAGCTCTTTTGAGTATTGACGTGGAAAAAGCCTTTGACCAGGTGGAGTGGGGTTGGTTGCTGGGGGTGATGACGAAACAAGGTTTTACAGGTCACTTTATGAATGCAATTAAGGCCATGTATAGTAACCCAAGAGCTCAGGTCTCCATGCCGGGATTCCTCTCTAAGACTATAGAACTGGAAAGAGGGACGAGACAGGGCTGTCCCCTGTCCCCGCTCCTCTTTAACCTGGCATTGGAGCCTCTGGCAATTTTACTAAGAAAGAGATTGGGAGGAATAGCGATTGGAGATAGGCTTGTTTAACAAGCTTTGTTTGCTGATGACTTGTTGCTTTTTCTCTCGGATCCCCTTACACAGGTCCCTATAGCCCTTCAAACAATTAAGGAAATAGGCACAATATCTGGCTTTGTGATTAATCCCCAAAAGAGTGAGCTCATGCCGCTTTCATCCAAAGCAGAGACCTCCTCGTGGTCCACTTTGGGAGTTAAAGTAACAATGAGTAGTATTAAATACTTGGGAGTGAACATATCCAGAGACCCTACACAACTCTATCATTTAAAGGGAACCAGAGATGAACGTTTCACACAAAATAAACATATCAGTTGATAGCTTGTAAAGAATAAATGCTCTACCTGATAATTTTGCCGCTCTGGTGTGCCTTTTTTAGTGTTTTTTATCCATTATTGCTCCAGGAAAAATCAAATATGGCCGCCGGCTCATATCCCTTCTCCTTCTGGGTTATCAGTTGTTCTGGATGTGCTGTCTAGGCTATATGAGACTATGCTGCTATCTAGGCTAAATGCAGCCTTTAATCTATGTGCTTTCATTTTGGTATGATGTACAGCTGCCTGTAGGAAGTCTCTCTCATAGAAATGAAACTGCCCATATTATCAGTATCTAGTGCACACAGAGCACACAGGGATCATATAACAGCCACAGAGCTTCTCTCTCAGGAGCAGCAGCCTCTCCCATATCATCACAGCTCTCAGTATGCAAAGCAGGAAATCTAAGCCAGGAGAGGGGAAGGCTTGGGCTTGAAAAGACTACACAGAAGAGTGACTCAGCTATAATGATTCCAGGTCAAACCTCGACTGAATAGTCGGTGGATTCTTATCACAGTTGCTAATAGACTAATTAAGCAGATAACAATGAAACTAAAAGCAGGGTAGGTGTTTACTGTCATGTTCCCACTGATAAATGTAATAAAATACATGAGGGTGCTTCATCTCTGGTTCTCTTTAAACTACTCCCCACTGGTGAAAAACATTATCTTACAGCTAGAGAGGTGGCAAAATTTACCCTTGGGTTTTGCTGGGCGTGTTGCCTTGGTCAAAATGATATCAATGGGCAGACTATTGTACCCCCTGCAGACAATCCCACTCCTACTGAAACATAAAGACGTTACAATGCTTGATGCTGCCTGGTCTAAATTTATATGGAGAGCTAAAAAAGCTAGAATTTCAAAAAGCAAACTGTCATTACCTAAAATAATGGGGGGACTTAACCTCCCCTCTATCAGGGACTATAACCTAGCCTCTCTCCTCCGCCACTCCCACGACTGGACTACTGCCAGAGAAAACTACTCAAATACTAAGTTAGAACAAGAGCAGGCGTTACCCTGGTCTCTTACAGGCCTTTTACATGCAAAGATGTGTAATCTTCCAATTAGACTGAAACATAATATTATATTTAGGGATACCATTGCAGCCTGGAAAGCAGTTAGGAAAAGATGTATGCTCCCCTGGCAATTTTCTAAATATCTCCCTGTTTGGGGGAACCCCAATTTCCCATCCAGTACTCAACAAAAAGCTTTTGCAAATTGGGACGACAAGGGTCTTAAATGCTTGGGGAATATGTTTAACTTACAGGAGGGTAAATGGTGGTCATTTTTAGAACTGAGGAAAAAATATGGACTTCCCCCAGGGGATTTTCTGGCATATGCCCAAATTAGATCTATGGTCAAACAAAATCTACACCTCCATGAATCTATCATGAAGCCCACAAAATTTGATAATATTCTTAAACCTGAACTTTCTATCCGATCCTTAGCTGACTATTATTTAGCAATCCGCGCTTTAGATAGCCAACATAAAGCAGACGCAGCAATGAAAAAATGGGAAGACATCTTAGTAGAGGAAGGGGTGGGATCAAAAATCTTGGAAGGCAATATGATAGTCAGACAGGTAATTAAAGATGAAAAATGGCGTTCCTCCCATCTGCTGTTTATACATAGAGGCAAATATGCCTTCAATATTAAATATAAAGTGCCCAAAATGTAAAACTAAAGACGCAGATCTGATACATTGCATGTGGTCTTGTTCTAGGGTCCAGGTATATTGGGACAGAGTTCTTCAATATGCAAACAAAACTTGCAAAAAGAAAATTTCTAAACAGCAGCTGCTTAAACTATTTAATTATTCTAAAAGTAATTCCAGTGATCATCGAGATAAACCATCAGAACTTTTTCATATTATACTAATAGCAGCTAGACGGACTATTCTTAACAAGTGGCTTGACCCAGGAATACCAGATTTAAAAATGCTACAACAGGAACTCTTGTATGTTTTCAATATGGAGAGACTAAATACTCATCAAGCACTAGAGACAAGAACAAAAACCTTTTTCAAAACATGGAGAAACTTTATTTTGAGCCAATTCACTTCTCAACAGATAAATGCTTTGATGAGAGACTACAAGTTGACATCCTGGTACTGTTTGGAAGATCTGGGTGGAACTTTGGGAAGGCTAAAAGTATAAAAAGTAAAAAGATGGAAAAATATGAAACCCGAAACAAATCAAGAGGGGGAGACTAGTAAGGTATTGCGTGAGCAGGGAGGGGAGGGAGGGGTGTTATTTAGGGGTAATTTTGAAAATTGTGCATATGATACTGATTTTTGTCACCATTGTGTCTGTTTCAAAATAATGTCATGTGCATAAAGCCAAATAAAAATTGTTTAAAAAAAAAAAAAAATCATACATGATTCCAAACATTTTTTACAAATAAATAACTGCAAAGTGGGGTGTGCGTAATTATTCGGTCCCCTGAGTCAATACTTTGTAGAACCACCTTTTGCTGCATTACAGCTGCCAGTCTTTTAGGGTATGTCTCTACCAGCTTTGCACATCTAGAGACTGAAATCCTTGCCCATTCTTCTTTGCAAAACAGCTCCAGCTCAGTCAGATTAGATGGACAGCGTTTGTGAACAGCAGTTTTCAGATCTTGCCACAGATTCTCGATTGGATTTAGATCTGGACTTTGACTGGGCCATTCTAACACATAGATATGTTTTGTTTTAAACCATTCCATTGTTGCCCTGGCTTTATGTTTAGGGTTTTTCTTCCAAGTTTGCCCTGTATTTGGCTCCATCCATCTTCCCATCAACTCTGACCAGCTTCCCTGTCCCTGCTGAAGAGATGCACCCCTCGAGCATGATGCTGCCACCACCACATTTGACAGTGGGGATGGTGTGTTCAGAGTGATGTGCAGTGTTAGTTTTCCGCCACACATAGCGTTTTGCATTTTGGCCAAAAAGTTCCATTTTGGTCTCATCTGACCAGAGCACCTTCTTCCACATGGATGCTGTGTCCCCCACATGGCTTGTGGCAAACTGCAAATGGGACTTCTTATGCTTTCTGTTAACAATGCCTTTCTTCTTGCCACTCTTCCATAAAGGCCAACTTTGTACAGTGCATGACTAATAGTTGTCCTATGGACAGAGTCTCCCACCTGAGCTGTAGATCTCTGCAGCTCATCCAGAGTCACCATGGGCCTCTTGACTGAATTTCTGATCAGCGCTCTCCTTGTTCGGCCTGTGAGTTTAGGTGGATGGCCTTGTCTTGGTAGGTTTACAGTTGTGCCATACTCCTTCCATTTCTGAATGATCGCTTGAACAGTACTCCTGTGATGATCCGCTCAGCTGGCTGCACAGGCAGACAGCTGTTTGTCCATTCCTCTAGTCTGTGGGCTGCAGGTCTCTGGAACAGAGACCTGTCTTTCCATTGCAAGTTTCTGGTCTGTTCTCTTGCTGGGGAATTTGCATACATTCGTTATGCAAATCCCCTACCTGTCTTCTTTGATGACTGGCACTATAAGAGCTTTATGTTTCCCAGAAGGCTTTGCTGGTCATTTCCTTTCCATGGTCTGTTCCTGATGGACACTGCTGGAGTGTCAGCCATTGCTATCTAGTATAGTTAATTCCTGGGGGTTGCTTTAGGCTCCCCTTCTAGCCCAGTCAGGTTGTATTATCTGTATTGCCTGTTCTGTCTTGTCTTGCCTGTTGCCATTATCCTGTCCCAAAGGTGGTCGACAGGAAATGGTTCGGATCTCTGTTCTTGGAGTATAGCTGGTGCAGCGGTTGCTACCAGCTATCTCTTCTGTTCTGTCTCCTGCGATCGCGCTAGCTACTTTTTGCTAGCGCTGGGGATCCTTCTGTTCTGTCTTCTGGGATTGCGCTAGCTACTTTTCGCTAGCGCTGGGGATCCTTCTGTTCTGCTACTCAGTACCTGGATCGCGCTAGCCACTTTTCGCTAGTGCTGTGGATCCTATCTCTTGCTTGTCCCTGTTTTCGTGTGTCTGTCTTGTCTGCTACACTTGCTGGAGGCTCAGTGAGGTAACCGTTAAGCAAGCGCTCGCGTCCTCTGTTTCATGTTTGTCTGTCGATGGTTAGTTAGGCGTGCTTGTCTCTATTGTGCTTATCACATGGAGACCACGCATAACCGCGTGCACTGTTGCGAATGAGTGCGGTGTTCGCGGTTAGCTAGCGTTTGTTTTTTTCCGTATCTCCTTATTGTATTATTTGCTGTGCCTTTGCTACCCTCGTATTCTATTCTGATCTGCCTTGTGTCACGTCTGGCGATCGCACCTCTCGCGATCGCGTTCCTATTTCATATCTGCTGTTTGTGCGCGGTCGCGGGGTGGCGACTGGATTGGCGCACACACATACAACCTGTCCCTTTGCTCAATCTCATTCGCAATCGCCTCTCTTGCGATTGCGTTCTGCGCTTCGTACAATTCCTGTCTGGCACTTGTGGAGGTATAGAGGATTGGTTCCTCTGCACTCCCCAGCGCCATCTGCCGACAGGAATTTCCCTCTACAGGTGCGTAGCACCTTTTGCTGGGTGCCTGCAAATATACGCTTGTGGAGGATTTCCGCTGTGTCAGCGCACGCGTTGTGCGCTGATCACGGAGAAAGTTCCACAATCGTTACAGCTCCGTGGGATATTCAAGGCTTTGGAAATCTTTTTGTAGCCTAAGCCTGCTTTAAATTTCTCAATAACTTGATCCCTGACCTATCTTCTGTGTTCTTTGGACTTCACGGGGTTGTTGCTCCCAATATTCTCTTAGACAACCTCTGAGGCCCTCACAAAGCAGCTGTATTTGTACTGACATTAGATTACACACAGGTGCACTCTATTTAGTCACTAGCACTCATCAGGCAATGTCTATAGGCAACTGACTGCACTCAGAACAAAGGGGGCCGAATAATTATGCACACACCACTTTGCAGTTATTTATTTGTAAAAAATGTTTGGAATCATGTATGATTTTCGTTCCACTTGTGTTGGTCTTTCATGTGGAATTCCAATAAAATTGATTCATGTTTGTGGCAGTAATATGACAAAATGTGGAAAACTTCAAGGGGGCCGAATACTTTTGCAACCCACTGTATACACAGACATACAGAGGAGAAACATTCTTTAGTAAACATAAATGTAATTAGATTCCTTAACTGTTACGCAGGAAGATTTCCCAGGCATCCTGGCTAAATTGATAATATCAACAGTTCCCTCAACATAACATAAAGTAGACTCTGGTAATGGGGAGATGGGGAGATTTGTCTCCCCATCACCAGAGTCTACTTTATGTTATGTACGACGAACACAGACATCTCTCTTTTTACTTCTTGCTGTTCCTCTAGTGCCCAGCTTCTGCTGATGACGTGATCAGCGTCCTCAGCAAAAGCCGGTCAATAGGGGAACAGTGAGGAGAAAGAGAGGTTCTGTGCTCCATGCTGGAATCAATGGACTAGGTGAGCCGCTGCTTTTATTTATGCAGGGGGGGGGCAGAGGAGGCGATGGGGGTGCAGAGGATAACGGGTGCAAGCAGAGGAGGGGAGGGGGGAGCAGCTTATGCACAAGGACGCAGCATCAGGATTTGCCAAATTTGAATGGTGGTAAATAGCACTGGGATTCAAATCCAAGAATCTCTAATCTTTTACAGGATTCAAGAGATTCATTGTCGCACCTCTAATTTTAACCCAATATTACGTTATTGGTGTCGTTGTTTCTCCTGCTCCCTTCCGTAATTCCTGCATACTGTTGTGTTTACTAGTTGATTGTCATTCTGAACACTGATTCTTAATGTGTGATTGGACATGAAATGCCCTTGTTATATTGATGAACTCAATAAAAAGTTATATTTGATAAAAGAAAACCTTTTTATTAAAATTGATGAGAGAGACTGTATCCGTTTTTGTATATCCTTGTATCCCTGAGTAGTTTGCCTTTTTAAAACAGAGGGTATTTGAGATCATAAAGCTTTAAGTGAGCAACTGTGGTCTCCCACAATGCATCACTACTGAATATGCAAATGATCTCTTTATGCCCCTGAAGCCAGGTTTACATACAGACCCGCTGGTGTATAGAAAGCCTATAGCTTATAAAATTTACAGAACCACATCAACCCAACAGCCTGTTTCGAACTGTTGGTCCTCCTCAATGCATGGCAGGGATTGATATGGCTCTATGAGATAGGGGCTTGGACCAGAACAACAGAATAGCCAAGCAGCTCGGGATGACCCAAAACTGCTAGGAAAGTAAAGGGAAATAAAAGAGACCAAAAAGCCTTCCTACTAAAAAACCAACTCTCTGTTGGAAATCGCTCCCTTTTAGATAAACTGCAGGTCCGTATTTACCTCACAGGAGCCTATGGGCACAGATATCCTGGCACCTTAGACTTCACCCTCCATGAACCTACAAACACCCGCCGAATTGCACCGCCAGTGTGCTGGCTGGCCCAGCTGTCACTTCTCCCTTACTTCCCTTGCCTAACATCGGTAGCTACAGATGCCCCTTAATACTAAGGATGGCTCTGGCTACCTAATACTATGTAGCTAGAAGTGCTCCAGACTGAAGGGAGATCTGGTTAGTGGAATGCAGAGAGCTGGGTGAGTAACCTCTTATTTACACTTCGCTCAGGACTCTGCATAAGTAAGGAAGGAGGGAGGCACTCTGGGAGAAGAGTCAGCTGCCTTTCCATCTTCAGGTGCCTGTGGGCCTTATTGTAAATCCGGCCCTGATAAACTGAATTGCATCTCTGCCCTTAAGAACACTAAGCTACTCCTAAACATTTTTATAGTACATTTTTCTTAGTGTGTCATGGTCCACTACTTAAACTAGCTCAATAACTTAAAGGAATACTGTAGGGGGGTTGGGAGAAAATGAGTTGAACTTACGCAGACCATACTGGGCCTGCGCAGTATTCTCCTGGTTGACATCAGCGGGCTCGAGGACACGGCAATGCAGGCACAGTGGTTTTCAGACTTTAAAGTCTGAAATTCCAGAAGTGAACCGGAGGCGAGGCCGGAGCATCGGTGAGTGGCTGCGTGGGCACAGGATGTCTGCAGGGGACCATTAGAAGCCCCGGGTAAGTTCAACTCATTTTCTCCCAACCCCCCTACAGTATCCCTTTAAGATGATACAATAAACAGAAAGTACTACTGAACGTTCTCGGTTTGCATGTCATTATATAAAAATTGGAAATAGTTCTATAGGAAATCATAGTGTATGGACAGGACCTTCTCTCCTATTACATTTTTTTTTTATTATTATTATATTGAAATGTATGTATTTGTTGACTTACCCATTTATTTTTTCTTAGCATGTTGTGTTATACAGCTATGTGCTGATGCATAATGTTATGATTTGCCTAGGTAACTTATCTATATACTGTATATTTATCTGTGCAGTGCTCCAGAATATGTATTCACTATATACTGTAAATCAATAATAATAACTTAAATAATACATGTATCTGCCTTGCTGGAAATGCACAGAAAGAAGCAGAGATTCCCTGGTATTATCATTATTTCCAGATTTAAGGTCTAAAAGCCATGACCTTTTTTCACAAGCTTTTAGACCCTAAAAACAAAAAGAAAAACATACCTCAGAAAGGTCTGCAGCAGCTCCTGCATGAAACTCACTCAGGTACAGGATTACTACCATGTTCTGCGGCTTTCCGTCCCGAGCCTGACTCGGTATTAACACTAAGGAGTTTAAGGCGCTGAGCCAGACATCAGTAGCCGCCATGTGGCACTTCACTACCCACTCAGTAAGATGCTGCAGCACTATGTGTTAATGACAACACCTACTGCGTTACATCTGCAGTGATTATGAATAGGCAATCCATGTTTTGTCTCTGACACATGGCTCACTTTGAAGGGGCAGCCAGTCTAAATATTAAATTGTTACCAACCACAACAGCTATTCTAGAAGCTGTCTACAATGCATACCAGAGGCCAGCCACTGTGTTCACACTTCAAGGCCTATTTATAAAGCAGTGATGAATGACACTTTAAAAATTCACCCTTCTGAACTGCACATCTGAATTTGTTCTTCTCTATTTTTAAATGATCAATATTGTATTATGCAGCAAAGAAAAGCCATTCTGAAGCACTAGATGGATTTTTCTGATACTAAATAAACGGGGGAGTTGCAAAAACAGTGGCGGTATAGAACAGGGTAACACTTAGAGATGAAAGTGTGGAATTTTTGAAGTCAGACTTGCAGAAATTATTTTTAGCAGGTCTGAATCAAAAATTTGCCCTGAGGCCTATTTCCTTTTCTACATTGAAATAAGTGTTCCCAGGTATCCTTGCAAAGGAATCAAACCATAGAGCCTGCCTCTAGCTATCAATAGGACATACTCATCACTTTATAAAGGGGAGAGTGAGTTTTCTCATTCTGATTCCACTTTCACTCTAGCTGTAGGGAGGGAGAATGATACAAGAAGAGTTGTATTGGATTGACAGGGTCATGTAGCGTACAGGGACAGTAGTGATTAGATTTGTGGCTGTACGAACTAAACAAGCTAAGGCAGTCAGTCACTGCCATTGCAGATATAACACTGTGTGGATTTTCATTATTAAATCCAAACTGTTCCTTTCTATCATCATAACATTTACTTCATATTAGTTGGAAACCATAAACTTCCCAGTGCCTAACAGTACCTAATGCAACCCCTAAGGGCCCGTTTCCACTAGCTACAGATTCGCAACATTTCCCCACATGCTAGTTGCATGGGGCAATACTGCCTATCTGTAGCATGGCTTCCTGTCCAGATCACACTTCCGTGCAAATCTGGATGGCATGCAGCAGATATATGCAGCACGCAGCCAAATCCTTGGCAATCCAGGCTGCAGCTATGCACCAAAACGGGAGCCATGGTGGAATCGTAAACAGACACGGCTCCCAGTGGAAATTAGCCCTTAATAAATATCTCCCTAGGAAGAGTCCTGATCAGAGAACTTCTAGCGGGATTACACAACCAAGTGTTTCATTTTTGTAATGGCCACTGGACAGTGCTGAGATCACCATGCAGTTACATGGGTGCTGAGATACCATACATTTGGTGGGGTGCTGAGAACACCATACATTTGGTGGGATTCTGAGATCACCATTCATTTGGTGGGGTGCTGAGATCACCATTCATTTGATAGGATTGCTTAGATCACCATACATTTTGTGGATTGCTGAGATCACCATACTGTTACGATCGCTTCTGCAGCGTTTACTGCTGGCTGCAGTGGTATTGCAACCCAAGCAGTTCTGATGTCATTACATGCATTTGCTTGCATAGTTTGGTTTGCACTTAAACTAGTTGCTGATTCCATCTGCAGTCGCTCTGAAGTTAATGACAGTTTAATATGCTTTTGTGAAAACAAGCATTGTCTGCTGCAATGGAGTGGCAATCCCTTTCCTGCAGGCTGCATATCATTGTCTGCCTTTTCCTGCTGTCAGCCTGTGATTAATTACCATTCACTTGTGTGGGAATCTGCATGTCTGCTTCCATTGGATGACCTCAGTATAAAGTACTGCTTCCTGCAATGCTCCATGGGCTACCATAGTTACTCTGTGCGGCTCCCACCTCGTTCCTAGTCCGTGTAGACTGCGCTGACTCCTGCGAAGGGGTCAGTGAGTCCTCCTAGTTCTGCTCTTGTTTCTAGAAGTTGTTACTTTGCTTGTCTTGTGTCATATATTGGTTCATCGCCAATATATACGCATACTTGCACGTTTTGTTATTTTCCTTGTATTCGTGTTACGTTGATACATCAGTGTCGCTGATATATATGTACACGAACTGTTTATATCCTGTGTTCAGTTAGTCAGCTTTCCAGCACGTTTTGGTAGTTTGCGCGTATCGCGATCACCCGTGCTGGGTAGTTATCCTGCTCCTGGTTCTGTTTGTGGATTGCGTTCATCTCTGTTCCCTGAGTCCTGTTCCCTGTATTGCTCCAGTCCTAGTCAGTGTTCCTGCTTATGTCATATATCGGTTCATTGCCGATATATACATGTGTTAGTCAGACGTTACAAATAGTTTCATTGATAGCTGTAATTGTAATACGCTAGGAAAACATACTTATTGTATATTTGTCTGTGTTACGTTCATCTATCTTGATCCTCCTATTTCCTGACTATCCTGTCCTGTCTTTGTGAGGCACGCCATCGCTGCTACGCATTGGCTGCCTCATTCCAGTCTGTCTTGTTGTGGACGCTTGCTGTCACTAAGTAGTGGCTAGTTAAGCAAGCGTTCATTCTGTCTACCTGTCCTGATCTCCTCAGTTCTGGTTTTTGCGCTCAGCGCTATTTTGCGCTGAGACGTTATCACGAAGTATTGTTTGTGGCTGTTCGGATCTGCACCGGCTCTGTGCGCCACAATCTCCTATTGGAGTCAGTCCTCTCCTCCACTAAACTGGGGATATCCTGATTCCTTGTGCTGTGTGTATACCTCCTTCACGTCAGCTTATGTGTTGCATGCTGACGGTGGAGAATAAGCCCACCAAGCCTAACACATACATTTGACGTTGACCAGGAGTTGGAATTACTACATATAAAATGGATACTTCTGCTATGGAAGAGGAACTAGAGGCTGGGGCATGAATAACAGCTTTTATTGTTATAATTAGATTTTTAAAGGAATCATCAGGGAAAAATGAAAAAAATGAGCTTTACTCACCTGGGGCTTTCTCCAGCCCCTTGCAGCCGACTGTCCCATGCTGACCGCTCCACTCTCCGCCACCGTCCTCGGCTCACCGCACGGTGCAGAGGACGACCTCAAGGTCTTTAGAGGACACCTGAAGTGAGAGGGATATGGGGGTTGCCATATTTATTTCTGGCTACAGTTACTTCCCAAGAGATTACTAGTGGCCAGTGAAGTACTGCTGCTGGCATCCTGCTGATCTTTCATGCATCAGTGTTGTCACACACCTGAAACAAGCTTGTGGCAAATACAGTTAAGCTTCAGTCAAACATCTGATCTGCATGCTTGTTCAGGGTCTATGGCTAAAGGTATTAGATGCAAAGAATCAGAAGAACAGCCAGGCAATCTGCATTGTTTAAAATGAATTAAATATGGCAGCCTCCATATCCCTCTCACTTCAAGTGTTCTTGAAAATGTGCAAACACAGATTCTGGTCACCTGAAACAATCACCCATGATAACGCTAAGTGACAGTCTAAGGCCTCTTTCACACAGCCACTGAAGGGGTGAATTCTAATGTTGGTATTCGAATTCGGGACCACGTGGTTCGGCAGCCGAACAGATGCATTCAGCACCAATACAACACAAAACAGCTATCTACCTGGAATATGTATCTTCTGCATGCCTTTGTTCCTCCAAACTAAAAGAGTTACAACGTGTTCCCTGTAGACATTGAGCACTTAAAGAGGAACTGTAACGACAAAACGGCCCCTGGGGGGTACTCACCTCGGGTGGGGGAAGCCTCCGGATCCTAATGAGGCTTCCCACGCCGTCCTCCATCCGTCAGGGGTCTCGCTGCAGCCCTCCGTGCAGCGGTGACGTAATATTTACCTTCCTGGCTCCTGCGCAGGCGCTCTGACGGCTCTGAAGTAGGCGGAAATACCCGATCGCCGTCGGGTCTGCTCTACTGCGCAGGCGCAAGTTTCCGGCGCCTGCGCAGTAGAGCGGACCTGATGGAGATCGGGTATTTCTGTCTATTTCCGTGCCGAAAGTCGCCACAGCGCCCCCGCTGGAGCAAGGAAAGGTAAATATTGAACTGACAGTCGGCACAGTCGCCGGCTGTTCGGAGGGCTGCGGCGAGACCCCCGTGGGACAGAGGACGGCGTGGGAAGCCTCATTAGGATCTGGAGGCTTCCCCTACCCGAGGTGAGTACCCCCCAGGGGATCTTTTTAATGTTACAGAGTCTCTTTAAGGTTTACAGGGCACCATATGTGCAGTATATAACCAGGGCCATCATTTGATGGTTATCCTCCACTGTTGTCCTTAAAGGGAACCTGAAGCGAGTAAAATTATTTAAAATAAACACATGACGTAGCAGAAAATGAATATTACATACTAACTTCACCGTCAGTTCCTCACCATTTTCTTCTTACAGTGATCCCTTCCAGTTCTGACAATATTTTGTCAGAACTGAAATATACCAGTTGCTGTCAGTTATATATCAGCAGCTGTCAGTTACAGCTGAATGTGCAAGGTAATGTCCATGTTTCCCTATGGCTCAAGTGGGCGATATTACAGTTTAACTGTGTACTGACCAGGAAGCTGTTATGGGGTAATGGCCATTTTAGGATGGAGGATGGAGAATTCCACTGATCAAAGTGGACAAATGGGACACAGAAGAGGAGAAAGAGATTGACTAGTAGATTACACACGAGGTAAGTATGACCTGTGTATGGTTATTTTGACTTTTTATTTTCAGTTCAGGTTCTCTTTAAAAACTTAAGAACACCCCTGATCACGCCCACTTGTACCAGCTTCATGCTATAATTGATAATCGGTTTAACAAAAGAAAAACAACAACCCCACAGCATAACTCACTTACCGGGTTCACCTCACCAGGTTCCCCTCGCTGTCTCTTCCGTCTTCCATCCTGTCAGCTCTCCTGTTCTGCCGTAGTGTGCTCTCATTAATGCCGTCATTTTCACAGCAATGGCTGTAACTTCTTGGTCAGTGCCAGTGCTGTGAAAATGCCAACATTTACGTGAGGACATTGCCGTAGAACGGGAGCGTTACCAGGATGGAAGAGACAGTGAGGGGTACCCGGAGTAGGTGAGTTAAGCTTTGTGGAGTTTTTTTTTTTAAACAGGTTATTCACAGTTCAGGAGTACTTTAAAGGACCATTATTACAAAAATAGTAGGCAGTTAAAATCTGACAGAACTGACAGGTTTTGGGCCAGTCCATGTCCTCATGGGGGATTTTCAGGGCTTTCTTTGTTTTCAACAACATTTCCTGAACAGCAGTTGCTCAGGTGGCCACACACCATACAATTTTTTAAAATATCTCAACACACACCATACAATCATGGTTGTACAGATTTACCAAATCTATGTAGTATAATGGCCAACAGATTGAAAATACCTTGAATGATTGATTGGATAAGCTCTTATACTTCATGAAAGTGGTAAGGTTGAACAACCAAGATTGTATGGTGTGTGTTGAGCCTAATTCAAGAATACCAATCAATTTTTCTGAATGATTGTAACAATTAAAAAATCTGACCAATGTGCCACACACCTATGTTCAATTTTCCCCAATCATGAATAAAATAATTGAAAGCTCAGAAAAAATTGATTGGAACTGTACATCAAGTAATTGACAATCCATCACACACCATACAATTCTTGATAAAGTTGGTCTGAAATTTCCAACATGTCCAATCTCCAAAAATCGAAAAAAAAAACGGGAAATCCTATCACAAAGAAAAGCCCTCGATTTTTGGGACAACCAACTTTTAATTGTATGGTGTGTGGCCACCTTAACTAATAAAATAGTGTGCAAGTGAGTAGGGAGACTGGCTGGTATCTTACTATTTTGGCAGTTAAACTGCTGTTCAAGAAATGCTATTGAAAACAAAGAAAACCCTGAGAATCCCCCATAAGGAGAATGGACTGGCCCAAAACCTGTTGGTTCTGTCAGATTTTAACTGCCTACTTTTTTCGCGATAGTGATCCTTTGAATACACGGATTGTTTTTGAGGCAGATAGACGGTTAGATCATTTCCAACATGTCCGATCTCCTGTTCAATCGTTTTGCCGCTCGATTCCTGATAGAAGTGAATGGAAAAAGATAAGAAAAACGAGCGGAAGATAAGAGAATCAACTGCGGAATCAAGCGGCAAAAATTATCAAGTGGCAGAAACAAACTGTGGTATGCCCAGCATAATGCTGGGGATACACCATACAATTTTCTGTTATGCTGGGCATACATGGCTTGTTTTTGAGCCATTAAGATGGATAAATTCCAACATGTCCGATCTCCCGCTCCATCGTTTCGCCGCCTGATTCTGGATTGCAGTGAATGGAAAAAGATAAGAAAAATGAGCTGAAGATAAGAGAATTGACTGCAGAATCGAGCGGCGAAATGAACGAACGGGAGAATTGAGCTGCAAAAACGAGCCGTGTATGACCAGCATAAGATTTTGATTTACCTGCCAGATACAGTAGATAATTTTTAACATGTTGGAAATTATCTATCTAACCATCTATCTGCCTAGCAGTAAGGCATTGTTCTGCTCAGCAGAAGATAACCAGAAGACATTGCACCAGAGATAATGACCAGTCTCCACAGAAAATCTAATGCTGGGCATACACGGCTCGTTTTTGCGCCGGTATCGAGCCAGCGGCTCGATGCCGGCACGTCACGGCTCGTCCGCGCGTGTGCGCGGATCGATCCCCGCTCGTATCCGCGGGCACTTCCTTCTCAGCACTTATCAGTGCTTCGTTTTTGCCTATTGTCTGCCCACGGGGATCGAGCCAGGAATCGATCCCCTGCGTGATCAGACATGTCGGAAATTATCAATCGAGCCATCAGTGGCTTGATTGATAAGAAGAATCTGGGCCGTGTATACCCAGCATAACAGAAAAATCTAACAGAAAGTTGTATGGTGTATTCCCAGCATTAAGGGGCCCAAAAACTGGTCGATTTCAGCCACCGATCGATCGATTCTATAGAATCAATCGATGAGAATTCGATTCTTTCCAATCTATCGATCGATCGATTTGTGGACGATTTCGATGGATTTGATCTATCTGACAGGATGGAAGATCTAGGTCGATCTGCTGCTGGTAGCAGATCCATGGCCCATAGAGTTGCATTGTATCTAATTCTGGGGATACACGGTACGTTTCTGTACCATGTATCGAGCCGCTGATGCGCGCAGCTGATAATTTCCGACAGGTCCGATGACCTGCCGGATCAATTCCCCGCTCGATCCCCGGACGAGCGGGAATCGATCCGGACGGCGGCGGGGACGAGCGGGGACGCGGCGGGGATCGATCCGGCGGCTAATCGAGACGCCGGGTCGACCCGTGTATTCCCAGCATAATGGTCCAATAATGCATTTAGATAGATTTCATTCTGAAATCTATTGGAAATCTGTTCCTAGTATATGGCACACATCAGAAAGATTCCTGACAGCAGAGGCACCTTTAGAGACCAGCTGATAAGCTAATTTCCTAGAGCGGCAGATTTATGGCAGGGCGCTTTGAGGGAAAAAAAGTTTATTTTTCTTGTCCTTAGAGACTGAAAACTTAGGGAACGGAGATAAAAAGTTCTAATGAAAGCCTCTACTGCTCAGCCTCAAATAAGGAATCTACAAACCTTTTGTCTACAACACTTTGTATGGCATTCCCTAATGTAAGTGTTATCACGGGATCTAGAGTGTGTCTGTGTGACTCCTGTCCTGCCCGCCCCTCCTTATGATGTGAAAAGAAGAGGAGGATGGTGTATTTGTGTGCATTCCAGAATGGAATAGCCAGGAGGAAGGAGGGAGATTTTTCCCCAGGCTGCTGGTACAGTGTATAAGGCAATGTGAAGAACTAGGCTGGTTGAGGGAAATAAATGTACAATTTAATGGCAAGCTGGTAAATGTACACAGCATGATGCAGAAGAGAGGCTTGCCTCCTACAGTGTCCTTAGAAAACTCTGTTTGCTCTCTCATCATTGTAAAGACTGCATGTGGTCAGCTAGATAAGGTATTACACAGGTTGAAAAGATTTAGACTGTCCCTAGACTCCAGGAGGGCTTCTTTCTGACTTGTGTGAGAGACTGGCAGGACAGGAGTCACATTACAGGCAAGTCGCCTCTGTTATTTGGCTGCAATACAGATAAGCTCTCTGCTCCATGTCAGGCTATTCTCAGTCTCTCTCCACTACTCCTATCTCCCTCATTCACCTTTGTTTCCCCCCCCCCCCCCTTCCCCTAGTGCTGGCTGTCTTTTCCTCCTCTCTCTGGATAGTGTAATTGTTTAGGGCTCTGCATAAGCCAGCACTTATTCAGTAGGAGACCTTGGGCAAGACTCCCTAACACTGCTACTGCCTACTGAGCGAGTCAGCACTGAGTCCGCCAGGAGAAAAGTAATTATAAATGTTCCTTGTTACTCTCTACTTCCCCCCCCCCCCCCCCCCACAATCTTACCCTTACAACTGAATCACCCAGTCTTGTTATTAGTAACCCTAGCAGCCTATAGCTGTCAATACATGCATTCATTTTTACAGACAGATTCTTTCAAAATGATCGAATATGGCGATTATCAACCACCACATTGATCAGAATTTTTAATCAATCCATGGCAAAAATGTACCAAAAGTACAATCAAGCAGTACATTTTTACAATTGGACACAGTGGTATAGTGGCGGTAGATCGGCGGCTCGTAGTATTGCACTGAACCACTACTGTAATACGATTCTTTTCTGGTGAAAAGCTGCCGCATTGCGAGTATTTTCATGGAGAGGGCGGGGCGCCACAGGTTTCCTACCTGTCAGATTCGACTTGACAAGCATCTGCCAGAAATCTATATGATGGTCGAATCTGCTGCAAATCTATAAGTGTATGGCCACCTTTAGACCTCACTCTAAACACAAATGTTTTCATAGACCTCTATGGGCATTCAGTTACGAAGCTTCTGTCTTTGCATTACATCTCTGATTATCTGATAATAAATAACTTTCAAAGTACTGAGTCAGGAGCTCAAACTCTGACCACAGACTGTCACTACTATACTCTTTTAAGGGGCCCATACCCTGGTCGATTTCAGCAATCGATCGATCGATTCTATAGAATCGATCAATCAATCAGAAATCGATTTTATCAAATTCCCTGATCAATCGAATTGTGGCCGATTTAGATCGATTTCAATCAATTTGATCAATCTGACAGGATGGAAAATCTAGGTCGATCTGCTGCCAGCAGCAGATTGATGGCCCATAGAGTTGCATTGGATCTAATGGTCCAATAATGCATTTAGATCGATTTCCAATAGATTTTATCTGAAATCTATTGGAAATCTGTTCTTAGTGTGTGGCACACATCAGATTGATTCCTGTCAGATTGGACTTGACAGGCATCTGCCAGAAATCATCTGATGGTCGAATCTGCTGCAAATCTAAAAGTGTATGGCCACCTTTAGGGTGATTTAGTTTGTGCAGTCTGCCCTTGCAGTCTGAACAGACAGACAAAGCAATCCAAGCAGCAGCCCTATCCACAAAGCCTGAAAATTGCTATTACAACCCTGCAGCTTCTGGTCATGAAATCACATGTTTAAAGCAAACCTGTGAGTTAAAAAAAAAAAAATAAGTTTAGCGATATTTAACTAAGTAGTGGGAAGCCTTTGGATGTTCCAGAGGCTTGGCTTCCCATGTCGTCCTCAACCCTACTGCTGCAAGAGGGGACCCTCCAGTTCTTTGCGTCTGTGCTCTCTTAGTGTACGAGTGTGGCCATGCTGTGCAGTGTGCATGCGCAAATAAAGTCCATGACTGTGTAGTAGCACAAAATTGCTCATGCATGGAGAAAAAGGCCATGCATGAATGCCTACCTGCTACTGCAGAAAGGACAGGCTCTACCCCCTTTCTTGAAAACACAGTGTTTATGTTTTGAGGATTGGTGGGTATGTATATTAGATCCGCATCCACATCTGTGAAATATACATACTGTATTTTTTATACCGTCCCTGAGCACCTTCATTTGTATGCTGTATTTGGCACCTTTTTAAACCTTATAAGATTAAATAAAATAATCTGTTTATGTGTTATACTGTTCTTGTCTGAGCTGGTCAGTTGTTTTTCTGCTATTGTTTTTCTTTATAACTACATTCTTTTGTCATGTTTAGGTCCCCTTCATTTGGATTAATTGATGTGTTTTGTGAAACGAAGAGTAACTTGGCCAGAGTACCGGGCTGTTCAGCAGGGGAGCCCGGGGAGACAGCAAGGGTCTGAGTCGCCTCAAGGGGGCTGGAGGAAGCCCCAGGTAAGTATGAAACCTGAGACTTCTTTTGCCTCATGTACACTTTAAGCTTCTAAATTGTGCTAAGCTGTACTAATCGCTGCTTCACAACTTTTTCTCTTACTTCAAAAGTTGCCCACTCAGGAGCCTGTTGACTGATAATGCCTTGGATACTTATTGCAGCTGTTATTTTTGAGAAAACAAAATCTTTCCTTTCCCTCTCATTGGTCAGTTTATATCTCATGATGTAAAGATACATACATGATGCAGATTAGGGCAGAGAATTATCTGCAGTGGAAACAATTCAGTCCATAGTGCTTTCACAAGAGATGCTTAATAAATGGATCCGTTTTCTTCATGGAACTCTGCAATGTGCAGATCCTTTGGCTATATCTTTTACTTCATACATTTTTCATGCATGAAACCCTACAGATTTGCATATATGTTTTAATCTGGCTGGGTGGTTCCATGGAGAATAATAGGACAGGCTGGACAACGTTCAAGCATAGATTTCAGCCAAAGAAAAAAAGGAATGCACATGTTAGAAGTATAGAGTTGTTAGCGCAGGAGCTGGGTGGGGGGTATTTGCACACAGCACAGGACTGGCGTTGTGACAAATATCACTGGCTGTCACCGCCTGCCATACAGGAAGCTCTGATGACAGTATGTCCAGTTGATACCCTGAGGATTTGCAAGGTTCAAGTGATCAGAACATGAGAGAGGACACTGATCTCGCTGGGACCATTCATCACATGTATCGGGACATTTGTGCACGGCTTAGATAACTGGAATTTAAGGCGACTCACAATAAACAGACTTATTTATATTCTGAGAATTTTTCCTCCTTGCATTTTGAGGTGCTTTGCAGGATATCACATTGCTCACATATAAATTGTACTTTTAAATCAGTAATAGGTCTTCCTGTGAAGTACATGGAACTGTGATGTCTGGTCTTGAAAGACTTTTCTGGTGATCTGTTGGACATTCCCTGCTCTGTCAGATCATCAGTCAGCATTATGGGATGTCTGTCTGTTTACATTATCTAATGTAAACAGAGATCAGGTGATATTATGTAGCTGTCAGTGTCCTTGGAAAGGTATGGAATCCCTGGCCTGTGATCATAAAAGGCTGAATGCAGGGCATCTTGAATTAAGAAAGGGTTGCAAACTTTGAATACATTCAATATTTGTGGAGTGGTGACAGGTCTTCTGGCCTTGAGTGCCCAGAGTTGGATTTTTATACTTTTTATTAGGGATGGTCATGTCTAGAACTCGTGGAGAAGAATGTGATGAGTTTCTTTAGGTGATAGATATGTACGTTTTTGATTTGCTACTTATGATTAAGTGCTAAAGCAGGATGTGGTCACAGAAAGTTAGAGCTTTGCAAATCTATTAGCTGATCAAACAAATCACATGCTTCTCCATGAGTTCTCCAAGACGTGACCATCACTATTTTTACATTCAACAATCCCCCCAAGCAAAATGTTTTCTTTTTTCTCCTTACAAATACAGCATTTCCCCCTTTTCACACTTACACTAATGTTCTCTCTAGCTGGGAGCACCTTGGTTGCTTGGAGAAGAGGGCATTTACATTTTTGGTCTCTGCTTTTCTACTGCTTTAGTCAGCATAGGAAGTCTATCGCGTTGTCTCGATCTTAGTCTCCAATCTCATGTTCCAGGAGCGTACAAACTACTCTTCATCTTGACTGAGCGGTCAAGAATCTCAAGCATATACCAGTTTACTGGTCTGGGTTATGATGGTAGCAGGGATTGTCAGTAGGTCATTATTATTATTATTGATTTATAAAGCGCCAACATATTCCGTGGCGCTGTACAAAGTAAGAAACAAACATGGGGTACATAATACAGACAATAGTGTACACTAATTTTCAAGATACATAATTAGTGACAAAATACAAAAATGATACAGCATATAGAATACAAAATACAGAAGTGGTAATGACAGTGATAAAAGTAACATGATGAATAAAATGTATAATGATTTCCAAGACACAAAAGGGGGAGAGAGCCCTGCCCTTGCGAGCTTACAATCTAAAGGGAATGGGGGGAAACCAGAGGGGGGGTAGTATACGATAAAATATATAAAGGCAGTGTGTTTTAGGATACCTAGCAGGAGTGCAATTTGGTCTTAGGACAAACAGAAGTGGCCTAGGGTAGCGCATATGCTTGTCGGAACAAATGAGTTTTTATCGAGTGTTTAAATGTAACAAAGGTTGGTGAGTGATGGATGTGTTGTGGGAGGGGATTCCAGAGAAGGGGTGAAGCGCGTGCAAAATCTTGTAAGCGTGAATGTGAGGAGGTGATTCTAGAGGAGGACAACACAAGATTGTGTGCAGATCTGAGATTGCGATTGGGTTTGTATCTGGAAATTAGTGATGATATGTACCGGGGAGAGAGATTGTGGAGAGCTTTGTAGATTAGGGTTAGGAGTTTGAACTGGATCCTCTGGTTAATTGGCAGCCAGTGAAGAGCTTGACAAAGCGGGTCGGCCGAGGAAGATCGAGAAGAAAGATGAATGAGACGAGCAGCTGAGTTCAGTACCGACTGGAGCGGGGCCAGTTTGTTAGAAGGTAGTCCACAAAGTAGTACATTGCAGTAGTCCAGACGAGAAATTATAAGAGCATGTACTAACATTTTGGTTGTGTCTTGAGTGAGAAAGGGACGGATGCGAGATATATTTTTGAGTTGGAGATGGCAGGAGCTGGTTATGGAGTTAAGATGAGGAATAAAAGAGAGAGAAGAGTCGAATATTACCCCCAAGCACCGTGCTTTGGGAACTGAAGTTATGGGAGTGTTATTAACATTTGTAGTTACTTACTTCAGGCAGAGAGGTGGCCAGAGACGGTGGAAAAATTATTAGTTCCGTTTTACTCATATTAAGTTTTAGGAAGCGAGAGGACATGAAGGAGGATATAGCAGACAAGCAGACAGGAACATGTTTGAGGAGGGAGTTAAGGTCTGGGTCCCAGAGGTACAGTTGCGTATCGTGTGCATACAGGTGGTATTGAAACCCGAATGAGTTGATTAAGTCATCATTGGGATCTTCTTGCTTGTTACCTGACAGTACTTCTCTGGCCACTAGTAATCTCTTGGGAAATGACTGTAGCCAGTTTAGCCATGATTTTATGCCTTATAATGTGTAACTGGTCTATCTAACGTTGCTGGAGCATCTTCTTCTTTACTATGTTGATGCATAGGGTGACTAGCTGTCTCTCAAATAACATGGATGCAAGACTTCTTCTCATCCATAGACGCTTCAAATGTTTCATGTATCCTCTCTTATTTAGCCTACTGTTGCAGTAGTCCTCCTTCAAATCCATGTTTTCTTGTCATCCATGTATAGTTTGTTCCGGTAGCCCACTTCCAATTGGATTGTTCCTGAACAAGGTTTTCAGTTAAAAACGTGTATAATGTGAACTGAGCCAAAGAGAAACATGAAAATTACCTTGGACGGTCAGTTATAATGGACAGCAACTGATTTAGTGTAAAAGGACTTAACCCTTCTACTACGTAGATTTGGTAAGATTGTACAATCAAGATTGTATCATTGATGGGCACATTTAATATGGGCGATGTCTGAACCAGCATAATCCAAGATGCTGTCTACAGCAAAACAAAAGCAATTATACAGAAAAAAAAAATTAAAAAAATTAAAATTTAGCAACAAAGTGTAGCAGGGAATCTGTTAGGGCTTACTTTGATAAAACAACTGTATGGTAAACAAAATGTAAACATGTCAATGACAAATGTTCTGGTTGGGCTCACAAACTTCTGACACCTCACAGCTAAAAAACGCTATGTATAAATATTGCATCCTATTTTATTTACTTTTTATTACTGTATATTTATATAGCACAGACATCTTCAGCAGAGCTTTTACATAGTGCATATACAGTTATGTCTCCAATCACTACGGTAATTGTCCCACAGAGAAGCTCACAATCTAATCCCTAGCATAGTCAGTCATTGTCTTACAAGTATGATGCTAGTATAGTTTTGTTTTGGGGGAAACAATTCTATCTGAATGTGTTTGGGAGGAACCCAGAGTACCCAGAGGAACCCCACAGAGATACTGTGACATTGGGGGCCCAGATTTTAACCTGGAACTCATTGCTGCGAGGCAAGAGTGCTAACTACTACACCATCATTCTGCCCATCTGAAAATATTCCCATAAAAGGGGAAAAACTCCCTGAGAGCTTGTATTATGAAACCTTGTTTTGTATTTTGTTTTTTTACTGAGCAATTGAAAAGTACATTCTTGTACTTCTACCTGCATACTTCTCATCACTCACAGAATTAATTTCTACTGTTACTTGGAATATTTAACAAACATTATTTCACCCTTTCATAAACAGCAATGCAGCCTTTCAAGATGCCAAGTTAACACAATAAGAAGTCATCATTAGTGCTGACACTGTTTAGAAATACTATACAGATGTATGACAATGAGTGTTTGCGCCTCATATGATTTGAATACCATAAGTGTTTTATTTGCATTTGAAAACCATTCTATTAGCATTTGAATAGTGTTTGGTCTCAGCAAGTCAGCTACTGATGGCACTCGGGAACTGACACTAATGTCCCAACTTTCCTTATGCCTAGTATACACCATGCAATTTCCCGTAACATAGACGAGTTGAATCGAATATTTCGGGCAGGTCTGATCTGATTTCTCATAGTTTCTCTGACCAATTTTCTGGTTACTTCTATATAAAATCGATCAGCAAAATGATCGGAAATCAGATTGGACCTGTCAGAAATAATCGTTGTGACCTGTCTATCTGATGGGAAATTGCATGGTGTGTGCGAGGCATAACCCTTTCTTACTACATTAGCATCTTTTTCTAAATGATCCCTTTCTACTAGCATTTTGCCACCATCACTTATAAAGGCTTCCATAAAATCAATATTGAAAGCACACCTGTAGTGAGAGGGATAATGAGGCTGATATATTTATTTCCTTTTAAACAAATGACCTGGCTGTCCTGCTGATCCTCTGCCTATAATGCTTTTAGAGCTTTTCACACTGTGTCCATTGTGTTGCGTTGCAACGGACAATATCAGATCGCAACATGATGCAATTATATTCCCATTGGGCTTTCACATTGATTGCACATGTGCAGCATAAAAGTTTCTGAAAATAGGTTGTCCAAAATTGATTTTTGTATGATGCTACATTTGTTCACTACTTTTCAGCACTTTTTTTGTGCAGATAAGATAGGCTAACATCTACTCTAAAAGGGAACAGAGGAGCAAAGGCAGCTATGGTAAATCAGGGCATTGCCATTCCTCTTGACTCTTTGGAAGACCTTAAAGTGGACCTCCAGTGAAAATTGCACATTCCATGGATTCTCTTGTAATGTGAAGCTATAATTACCTGCTGTTTGTCTTCTATGCCCCCCCCCCCCCCCCTGAATCTGTCTGCGACTCCTAGCTGCCAAACCCCACCCCTCTTTCTGTTTTCTCTGTCTTGAGGGTGGAATTCTCTCTTTTCTTTACACTGAAGGGTGTGCAATACTGCTCACTCATTAATCAGTACAGTCATGTAATATTTTGAAACACTGCAATGCACGACTCAGCAAATCAAGAGCTGGCTGTTTTTATTGCATAAAGACTTCAATCCTTTATAAATAGGCCAATGATTCTGCAATGTTCTTGGCTGTGCAGTGATGTAGGTGGAAATGTAAAGCAGTGATTTATTGCTGCTTTATAAATAGGCCCCTATGTCTTGTACTGTCAGTGCTATGCCATGCCATGCAACTCAGTCTGCATCTGTGTGGCTTTATTATACTGTATATCTTGGGGACTCAGGTAATAGGATCTCTCCTCTCTAGCTCCTGAGTTGGTGCATCTGCTGCAGTCATCAAGAGCAATCCTAGTCTCTGTGTTGTGTGTTTTGTTTATTTTAACCCTTACCGGCCCCGCTGGCTCTTGTCCCTTAACCAGAGCCATTTTTTTCACATCAATGTGATTGGATGACAGTGATAACAGGGTCAGGAGAAACTGGCTACTGACTGGTGCACAGAGCCCAGCTGTCATCAGACAGTTGAGTTTAGGGCAATGGAGTGAGGAAAGAGGCAGGCACGCACGGCGATGGGAGATTTAAATCTACACACTGGAAGGGATAAGAGGCTCCAAACAGGGTGTACATTTTAACAATGTGCATTTGGAAATAGTGAAATTATGCTATGTGGTAGAGAATAACCAGGAGAAACAGAGATTGTGGTATAGGCTAGAGTATGAACAGTTGTCCAAACTAACCGTCGATGCTTGGCTTACTATAACCAAGTGCCTACTCCCATCTCAGAACTGGGATTATGGTATAGTCTTGAGATGAACAGAAAACCTAGAGATTATGCAATAGACTAGAGAATGATCAGTAGACCTGGAGATTATGCTATCGACTACAGAATGAGCAGGAGACCCGGAGATTATGCTATAGACTAGAGAATGAGCTGGAGTCCTAGAGAATGTGCTATAGACTAGAGAATGAGCAGATGACCTAGAGATTATGATATAGACTAGAGAATGAGCAGGAGACCTAGTGATTATGTTAAAGACTAGAGAATGAGCAGGAGGCCTGGAGATTACGGTTTAGTCTGAAGAAGAATAAACTGGAGATTTAGAGATTATAGTATAAAATCGAGAACTAACAGGAGATCTATAAATGGACTGAGACAACTGTGAAACACTGCTCTATATGCATACTATTGAATACAGTGTTTTCAACAGTATGAAAGTTTAAAAAGCTGTTTCAAACCAGAACAGGTAAAATGGGTGTAAGGTGGGCCTGGTAATTAAGGTGCCGCCATAGGTCGCAATACAAAATGTGGCTATGTCTAGCGGCATGGGGAGTCCAGAATGGTGCTTTGATCCCTAATGGGCGCTTGGCTATGATATAGCCAATTAGGGCTCTTTCACACTAGAGGCTGCGGTAGAAAAGGCTGAAAGTCAGCCTTTTGCTTAACGCCAATACATAGAGTTTTCAAAGCGTTTTCAAAGCGTTTTGAAAGAGTTTTACAGCTCGTATGAAAACGTCCTTTTTTTTTCTTCTATAAAAAGTCAGCTGTAAAACGCTTTGAAAACGCTTTGAAAACGCTGAAGTTGGAGTTTTACATTGACTATCATTGAAACGTCATTGAAACGTCAACAGCCAAGTTCGGCTGTAAACAGCCCTGAAAAAGCTCCTGGGAGCGTTGAAGAAACGCAACGCTCCAAAACGCCGAGTTAGATGTGAAAGGTAAAATGAAAGTCTATGGACTTTCTTTTACCTAGCAAAACGCCAACTTCGGCCGTGGCGTTAAAACGCCGAAAAATCCCTCTGGTGTGAAAGGACCCTTACTGTCCAGTTGCGGCAGTTCAGTGATCAGGAATAGGTGCTTGGCTATGGTATAGCTAGGCACCATTCAGTGATGCTAGTTTGGCACCAGGATTCTGCTACAAGGGGCTTAGACATCCATGGCTATAATTACTAGGTAATGCCCGGTGGTGTTGATCTAGGGATTATATCTGATTGTCATCTGGAGTCGGGAAGGATTTTTTTCCCTTTTGGGGCTAATTGGACCATGCCTTGTAAGGGTTTTTCACCTTCCTCTGGATCAACTGGAATATTTGAGGGTGCAGGCTGGTTATTGTACTTTATTTTCTGGTTGAACTCAATGGACGTATGTCTTTTTTCAACCCAAACAACTTTGTAACCATGGAACTATGCACAATGAATGCCTGATCCGGAATAGAAATTCAGCTATAGTATAACCAACTGTTTGGCTGCAGCAGATGGGGAATGAGCACCTGGCTATTCTACAACCAAGTACTGGAGGTTAGTTTGGGAACAAGGATTCGGCTACATTGAGTCCCTAGGTAATGATGGGTGCTTGGCTCTAGCATGTGTGTGTGTGATGGTGGTGGGGTGGTGTTACTAGTTAGTATTAGGTGTAGGTTAGTGTTAAGCATAGAAAATTATTGTTAGTCATAGGTAGCAGAGGCTTAGTGTGGAAGATAGATTAGGGAAGGCAATAGTATAATACTGGACTGGTAATGTTACATTCTTGGGCACCTTTTTTTCCATGTATGCATTTTAGCTTCCACCACATGGTTTATATCAGACTAAAAGTGATGGAAAAACTATTTTATTTTATTCTAAAATTTGGAAGATGGCTTAGAAGTGTTCTAATACTAAATGGAAATAGTACATTTATATGAAATAATACTGTACATAGTATATCTGTACTTATCAAAACAAGTAAATGCGTCCTAGTCAAACATATGCCAGAGGACCTTGAGAGCTACACAAGTGGAGGTAAAAAAAACAAATGAATAAATGCACAAATGAGTAATGCACATATTTCGGCTATGACTCCCAAGAGACCCATAGCAGAGGCTAGGACAGTCGGGCATCCCATTTAATCATGTTGGAATTTTTCTACTTGTTCCTAATATGTTTTCAATGTAGGACATTCCCATATCAAGTGCATGAATGATGACATGGGGTGCTGATATTTAGGCCAATCAGTGTTAGCAGTGGGATTATATTTCATGATACGGGATGGGGTCAGGTGGTGTGCCTGATGTAGAAGAGGCTGTTGTGTGGCACAGTCAAGCACACATGGAGATGCTTTTATAGCTGTTGTTAAAGAGTCTTCCAAGTCTTCTGTATCCAATTGGACTACAGCACAGAAGGCTATCAGTTAATAACATTGACTGCGACGCTCCTCTCAACTGTTAGTACATACAGTGCTGCCATAATTATTCATACCCCTGGCAAATTTTGACTTAAAATTACTTTTATTCAACCAGCAAGTCATTTTTTTGACCTGAAATGACATAGGTGTCTCCCAAAAGATAATAGGACGATGTACAAGATGTATTATTGAGTGGGGGAAAACATTTTTCAGCTTTTATTTACATTTGAGCAAAAAGTGTCCAGTTCAAAATTATTCATACCCTTCACAAACTGTCACAGTCTGTGGGAAAATCCAAAGTTCTATACCATTTCAAATATTCTAAAGCATCCTAATTACCCTGATTAATTGGAAACAGCTGTTTATTCAACTCAACAGGTGAAAAACAGCAGCTCTCTGCATTTGGTTTGTGGACAGCCATGGCTAAGACAAAGGAGCTCAGTGAGGACCTGCGGCTGCACATTGTGGCTGCTCACAAGCAAGGAAAGGGCTACAAGGCCATTTATAAATGTTTTCAAGTTCCAGTGGCTACAGTGTAAAGTATTATTAAAAAATACAAGATGTTCTGCACTGTGGAAAATCTCAGAGGACGTGGTCGGAAGCCAAAAGTGACACCTGAGCTGGCCAGGAGTAGTGTTGGGCGAACAGTGTTCGCCACTGTTCGGGTTCTGCAGAACATCACCCTGTTCGGGTGATGTTCGAGTTCGGCCGAACACCTGATGGTGTTCGGCCAAACTGTTCGGCCATATGGCCGAACTAAGAGCGCATGGCCGAACGTTACCCGAACGTTCGGCTAGCGCTGTGATTGGCCGAACGGGTCACGTGTAGTGTTGGGCGAACATCTAGATGTTCGGGTTCGGGCCGAACATGGCCGCGATGTTCGGGTGTTCGAGCCGAACTCCGAACATAATGGAAGTCAATGGGGACCCGAACTTTCGTGCTTTGTAAAGCCTCCTTATATGCTACATACCCCAAATTTACAGGGTATATGCACCTTGGGAGTGGGTACAAGAGGGAAAAAAAATTAGCAAAAAGAGCTTATAGTTTTTGAGAAAATCGATTTAAAGTTTCAAAGGGAAAACTGTCTTTTAAATGCGGGAAATGTCTGTTTTCTTTGCACAGGTAACATGCTTTTTGTCGGCATGCAGTCATAAATGTAATACATATAAGAGGTTCCAGGAAAAGGGACCGGTAACGCTAACCCAGCAGCAGCACACGTGATGGAACAGGAGGAGGGTGGCGCAGGAGGAGAAGGCCACGCTTTGAGACACAACAACCCAGGCCTTGCATGAGGACAAGAAGCGTGCGGATAGCAATTTGCGTTTTGTCGCCATGCAGTCATAAATGTAATACAGATGAGAGGTTCAATAAACAGGGACCGGAAACGCTAACCCATCACAGATGTTCATTGTTCATGTTACTTGGTTGGGGTCCGGGAGTGTTGCGTAGTCGTTTCCAATCCAGGATTGATTCATTTTAATTTGAGTCAGACGGTCTGCATTTTCTGTGGAGAGGCGGATACGCCGATCTGTGACAATGCCTCCGGCAGCACTGAAACAGCGTTCCGACATAACGCTGGCTGCCGGGCAAGCCAGCACCTCTATTGCGTACATTGCCAGTTTGTGCCAGGTGTCTAGCTTCGATACCCAATAGTTGAAGGGTGCAGATGGATTGTTCAACACAGCTACGCCATCTGACATGTAGTCCTTGACCATCTTCTCCAGGCGATCGGTGTTGGAGGTGGATCTGCACGCTTGCTGTTCTGTGTGCTGCTGCATGGGTGTCAGAAAATTTTCCCACTCCAAGGACACTGCCGATACCATTCCCTTTTGGGCACTAGCTGCGGCTTGTGTTGTTTGCTGCCCTCCTGGTCGTCCTGGGTTTGCGGAAGTCAGTCTGTCGGCGAACAACTGGCTAGAGGAGGGGGAGGATGTCAATCTCCTCTTTAAAGTCTCCACAAGGGCCTGCTGGAATTCTTCCATTTTGACCTGTCGGACTCTTTCTTCAAGCAGTTTTGGAACATTGTGTTTGTACCGTGGATCCAGAAGGGTATAAACCCAGTAATTGGTGTTGTCCAGAATGCGCACAATGCGTGGGTCGCGTTCAATGCAGTCCTAGGCCGAAGAGGTCATAGCCTAGGGTCACAAAAACCTGTTTATTTGGGCTATTTCAATGGTAGTGATGGTGACGTACATAAATCTCAGCCATGGCCGTTAGCAACGTCTGAATTTCACGAAATGTCTCATGCAGGTAGAAGACATATTGTTAGACTTGGATTCCAAAGATGGGGTCCCTACATCTCTGCAAACCAGAGTTACAGGGGTCCAAAATTGGTAAAATCCCGCATAGGCTTTCATTGCCTCCCTATTTCACTTTCCAAAATCTCACATCTTTTCAAAGGGCAATGGCTCAGCAGTACCAAATTTTCTAGCATTGTAGGGACCCTTAGGGGGAACATGACTGGTGAGTTTCGGGCCCCTAGGCCGAAGAGGTCATAGCCTAGGGTCACAAAAACCTGTTTATTTGGGCTATTTCAATGTTAGTGATGGTGACGTACATAAATCTCAGCCATGGCCGTTAGCAACGTCTGAATTTCACGAAATGTCTCATGCAGGTAGAAGACATATTGTTAGACTTGGATTCCAAAGATGGGGTCCCTACATCTCTGCAAACCAGAGTTACAGGGGTCCAAAATTGGTAAAATCCCCCATAGACTTTCATTGCCTCCCTATTTCACTTTCCAAAATCTCACATCTTTTCAAAGGGCAATGGCTCAGCAGTACCAAATTTTCTAGCATTGTAGGGACCCTTAGGGGGAACATGACTGGTGAGTTTCGGGCCCCTAGGCCAAAGAGGTCATAGCCTAGGGTCACAAAAACCTGTTTATTTGGGCTATTTCAATGGTAGTGATGGTGACGTACATAAATCTCAGCCATGGCCGTTAGCAACGTCTGAATTTCACGAAATGTCTCATGCAGGTAGAAGACATATTGTTAGACTTGGATTCCAAAGATGGGGTCCCTACATCTCTGCAAACCAGAGTTACAGGGGTCCAAAATTGGTAAAATCCCCCATAGACTTTCATTGCCTCCCTATTTCACTTTCCAAAATCTCACATCTTTTCAAAGGGCAATGGCTCAGCAGTACCAAATTTTCTAGCATTGTAGGGACCCTTAGGGGGATCATGACTGGTGAGTTTTGCCACTGCTGAGCCATTGCCCTTTGAAATGGTGTGAGATTTTGGAACGGTAAATAGTAGGCCCAATGAAATGAAATAGCCCAAATAAACAGGTTTTTGTGACCCTAGGCTATGACCTCTTTGGCCTAGGGGCCCGAAACTCACCAGTCATGTTCCCCCTAAGGGTCCCTACAATGCTAGAAAATTTGGTACTGCTGAGCCATTGCCCTTTGAAAAGATGTGAGATTTTGGAAAGTGAAATAGGGAGGCAATGAAAGTCTATGGGGGATTTTACCAATTTTGGACCCCTGTAACTCTGGTTTGCAGAGATGTAGGGACCCCATCTTTGGAATCCAAGTCTAACAATATGTCTTCTACCTGCATGAGACATTTCGTGAAATTCAGACGTTGCTAACGGCCATGGCTGAGATTTATGTACGTCACCATCACTAACATTGAAATAGCCCAAATAAACAGGTTTTTGTGACCCTAGGCTATGACCTCTTTGGTCTAGGGGCCCGAAACTCACCAGTCATGTTCCCCCTAAGGGTCCCTACAATGCTAGAAAATTTGGTACTGCTGAGCCATTGCCCTTTGAAAAGATGTGAGATTTTGGAAAGTGAAATAGGGAGGCAATGAAAGCCAATGCGGGATTTTACCAATTTTGGACCCCTGTAACTCTGGTTTGCAGAGATGTAGGGACCCCATCTTTGGAATCCAAGTCTAACAATATGTCTTCTACCTGCATGAGACATTTCGTGAAATTCAGACGTTGCTAACGGCCATGGCTGAGATTTATGTACGTCACCATCACTACCATTGAAATAACCCAAATAAACAGGTTTTTGTGACCCTAGGCTATGACCTCTTCGGCCTAGGGGCCCGAAACTCACCAGTCATGTTCCCCCTAAGGGTCCCTACAATGCTAGAAAATTTGCCACTGCTGATCAATTGCCCTTTGAAAAGATGTGAGATTTTGGAACTGTAAATAGGAGGCCCAATGAAAGCCTATGGGGGATTTTACCAATTTTGGACCCCTGTAACTCTGGTTTGCAGAGATGTAGGGACCCCATCTTTGGAATCCAAGTCTAACAATATGTCTTCTACCTGCATGAGACATTTCGTGAAATTCAGACGTTGCTAACGGCCATGGCTGAGATTTATGTACGTCACCATCACTACCATTGAAATAGCCCAAATAAACAGGTTTTTGTGACCCTAGGCTATGACCTCTTCGGCCTAGGACTGCATTGAACGCGACCCACGCATTGTGCGCATTCTGGACAACACCAATTACTGGGTTTATACCCTTCTGGATCCACGGTACAAACACAATGTTCCAAAACTGCTTGAAGAAAGAGTCCGACAGGTCAAAATGGAAGAATACCAGCAGGCCCTTGTGGAGACTTTAAAGCGGAGATTGACATCCTCCCCCTCCTGGAGAAGATGGTCAAGGACTACATGTCAGATGGCATAGCTGTGTTGAACAATCCATCTGCACCCTTCAACTATTGGGTATCGAAGCTAGACACCTGGCACAAACTGGCAATGTACGCAATAGAGGTGCTGGCTTGCCCGGCAGCCAGCGTTATGTCGGAACGCTGTTTTAGTGCTGCCGGAGGCATCGTCACAGATCGGCGTATCCGCCTCTCCACAGAAAATGCAGACCGTCTGACTCAAATTAAAATGAATCAATCCTGGATTGGAAACGACTACGCAACACTCCCGGACCCCAACCAAGTAACATGAACAATGAACATTTGTGATGGGTTAGCGTTTCCGGTCCGTTTATTGAACCTCTCATCTGTATTAAATTTATGACTGCATGGCGACAAAACGCAAATTGCTATCCGCACGCTTCTTGTCCTCATGCAAGGCCTGGGTTGTTGTGTCTCAAAGCGTGGCCTTCTCCTCCTGCGCCACCCTCCTCCTGTTCCATCACGTGTGCTGCTGCTGGGTTAGCGTTACCGGTCCCTTTTCCTGGAACCTCTTATATGTATTACATTTATGACTGCATGCCGACAAAAAGCATGTTACCTGTGCAAAGAAAACAGACATTTCCCGCATTTAAAAGACAGTTTTCCCTTTGAAACTTTAAAGAGACTCCGTAACAAAAATTACATCCTGTTTTTTATCATCCTACAAGTTCCAAAAGCTATTCTAATGTGTTCTGGCTTACTGCAGCACTTTCTGCTATCACAGTCTCTGTAATAAATCAACTTATCTCTCGCTTGTCAGACTTGTCAGCCTGTGTCTGGAAGGCTGCCAAGTTGTGGTTCTGTGATGCATCTCCCTCCTCCTGGCCCCTCTATGCACACTGCCTGTGTATAATGATCTCTTGAGATACAAAAGGAAGGCTGTATACAGCCTGCTTGTGTATGGATGTATTTTCTATGTGTGGACATACTGTACATCAACCTACTTCCTGTTTTGGTGGCCATTTTGTTTGTTTATAAACAAACTTTTTAAAACTGTTTTTAACCACTTTTAATGCGGCGAGGAGCGTCGAAATTGTGACAGAGGGTAATAGGAGATGTCCCCTAACGCACTGGTATGTTTACTTTTGTGCGATTTTAACAATACAGATTCTCTTTAAAATCGATTTTCTCAAAAACTATAAGCTCTTTTTGCTAAATTTTTTTGCAAATTTGGGGTATGTAGCATGTAATGAAGCTTTACAAAGCACGAAAGTTCGGGTCCCCATTGACTTCCATTATGTTCGGAGTTCGGGTCGAACACCCGAACATCGCGGCGATGTTCGGCGAACGTTCGCGAACCCGAACATCTAGGTGTTCGCCCAACACTAGCCAGGAGGATAGTGAGAGAGGTGAAAAAATCCATGGATCACCACTATGGCCATCCTGGTGAATCTGGGCTCTGCTGGTGGCAATGTCTCAAGGCAGGCAATCCACACTGCTGTGTTCCACAGATGCAGACCAAGGAGTACGCCACTTCTCCAGATAAGGCACACAAAAGCTCACTTAGCATTTGCAAATTCACATCTGGGCAAAGAAGAAGACTTCTGGTCTTCTTTGTTATGGCCAGATGAAACAAAAATTGAATTGTTTGGTCACAATGATGTTTCTTTCATTTGGCGTAAAAAGGAGAAGCCTTCAACCCAAAGAATCGCATCCCCACTGTCAAATATGGTGGGAACCTAATTCTTTGGGGGTAATTTTTCCACCAATGGACCAGGAAACCTAATCACAGAAAAAGGCATCATGAAAAAAGAGCAATACAAAAGAGCGATTCTCAGTGACAACATCAGGCAGTCTGCAGGGAAAATTGGCCTTGGGCACCAGTGGACATTTCAGCATGACAATGACCCAAAACACACAGCAAAAGTGGTGAAGAAATGGTTATCAGACAACAACATTAACGATTTGGAGTGGCCCAGTCAGAGTCCTGACTTGAATCCAATTGAGAATCTTTGGAGGGAGCTAAAGATCAGGTTGATGTCAAGAAGACTCTCCAACCTCAAAGATTTGAAGCTCATTGCTTAAAGGAGTCATCAGGGAAACATGGATAAAATAAGTGCTACTTACCGGGGGCTTCCTCCAACCCCAAGCTCCCAGCATGTCCCTCGCCGCAGCTCTCCCCGCAGCCGTTCGCCACAGCTCGCTCCCGGTCCCCGGTGATGACGTCAGGCCGACCTCCAGCGAGCTGTGGCGAACGGCTGCGGGGAGAGCTGCGGCGAGGGACATGCTGGGAGCTGGTGTTGGAGGAAGCCCCTGGTAAGTAGCACTTATTTTATCCATGTTTCCCTGATGACTCCTTTAAAATGAATGGGCAAAAACACCTGTGGAGACATGCTGGTCTGCAATTATCGGAAGCGTTTCATTGATGTAATAGCCAATAAAGGCTTTTCTGTTGATTATTGAGAAGGGTATGAATACATTCGGACTCGACACTTTTTGTTCAAATGTAAATGAAAGATGAGAAATGTTTTTCTTCCACAATAATGCCTCTTGTATTATCTTTTGGAAGACACCTATGTCATTTCCAGTCAAAATATTACTTGCTAGTTGAATAAAAGTAACTTTAAGTCAAAATTTTCCAAGGTTATGAATAACTATGGGCAGCACTGTAGATAGTGGCCTGAAGCCTAGAAAATCTATGCACATGGTCAGGCTGAGAAGTACTTTTTGTGTCACAATCTGTGTAAGGATCAGCGGGTCCACTGCTTTAATATCATTCCCTATTCTCCAATCTACCTCAGCAATCTTTACCTTCTGTGGCGCATCCCCAACTGAACAGGAGACAAATACGGTCTGTCTGACTACGGTTACACCCCAGCCTTTAGTGGTTGGTTCCATTGCCTTGAAGGCTTTCAGTCCCTATACCTTGCGCAGTAGATCCCACAATGCTTTGATACAGGCAAGTTACAGATGTCAGATCACAACTGCATACAATCTCGTAGTCAGCAAGCCAAAGGTCATACACATATGTCAAACAGTTACAGGGATAAGACAGGAGAATGGTCAAACAGGCAATAGTCGGACCAGGCAGCAGGCAACAGAATGGTCCAAGATCAGACAAGGATTCAGACAATAAGGTAAGCTATAGCAAGGTATACCAAGCAGCTTGTTTTATCGACTTAACGCTATCACAGGCAACTAACAACTGCCCCAACTAGACCTTTATACTGCACTTGCACCAATCAACAACAACAACAACAACAAATAACATTTGTAAAGCGCTTTTCTCCCGTGGGACTCAAAGCGCATAAGCATGGCTCAGACCATCGTGGTACAGAGGAAGAAATTTTATAAGTCTGGAAATGCCAGGCTAAACAGGTAGCTTTTCAGTCTGGATTTGAATAGCTCCAGGGATGGTGCTGTCTTTACTGGGTGTGGTAGGGAGTTCCAGAGAGTAGGGGCAGCATGGCAGAAGGCTCTATCTCCAGATTTTTTGAGGTGCACTCTGGGAGTGACCAAGTTTACAGAACTTGCTGATCTGAGGTTGTGAGAGGTGTGGTGCAGCTTTAGCAAGTCCTTCATGTATCCAGGGCCCAGACTGTGCAGGGATTTGAATGTCAGCAGTCCAATCTTGAAGAGTATTCTCCATTCTACTGGTAGCCAGTGCAGTGAGCGAAGGATCGGTGTAATGTGACAGTGGCGAGGCTGGTTTGTTAGCAATCTGGCAGCAGAATTCTGCACTAATTGCAGGCGACGCAGGTCCTTTTTGGGGAGGCCAACATAAAGAGCATTGCAGTAGTCCAGTCGTGATGTGATGAAGGCATGGACTAGGGTTGGAAGATCCTCTGGGGGAATCAGATGTTTAATCTTTGCAATGTTCTTCAGATGAAAGAAGGAGGATTTAACTACAGATGAAATTTGGTTTCTGAAACTCAATTCCCCATCGATTAGTACGCCAAGGCTGCGCACAAGGTTGGAGCTGTTTATGTCTGAATTCCCAATCCTGATTGGTGTTGCTTTAGGATAGAGCTGTTTTGATGGCAGGCACTGGCCTTGGACAAACAGGACCTCAGTTTTGTCAGCATTCAGTTTCAACCAGTTATCATTCATCCATGCCTGTAGCTCAGCTAAGCAAGAGTTTATTTTTGGGGTAGGGTCTGTTCCACCAGGTTTGAAGGACAGGTATAGCTGTGTGTCATCGGCGTAGCAGTGGTACGTCAGGCCATGTCGTTGGATAAGTGTGCCGAGTGGCAACATGTAGATTGCAAACAGCAGAGGGGATAGGATTGATCCTTGTGGCACTCCGAATTGTAGAGGTGCAGGTTTGGACATTATAGGTCCTAGGGATACTCTCTGTGTTCTGTCAGTCAGGAATGAACTGGACCACTGGAGGACTGATCTACTGATGCCACAGTACTCCTGCAGTCTGTTAAGCAGGATTTCATGGTCAACTGTATCAAAAGCCGCTGAGAGATCCAACAGGATTAGGATGGAGCATTCCCCTCTGTCCCTTGCCATGAGCAGATCGTTGCAGACTTGGATGAGGGCTGTTTCACAGCTGTGGTGTTTCTTAAAGCCAGATTGTAGAGGGTCCAGGATGTTGTTTACTGACAGCCTGGTTTCAAGTTGCAGATAGACAGCCTTTTCAATAACTTTACCTAAGAAGGGGAGGTTGGAGACAGGTCTGTAGCTGCTCATAGCATCTGGATCCATGGAAGGTTTTTTAAGAAGGGGCTTGATGATTCCTTCTTTTAGAGAGGTAGGAAACCTCCCTGCTTGCAGAGAGCAATTTACTATTTTGTGAAATGCTGGACCAAGCAGGTCAGGGCATTTCAGCATATGTTTAGTTGGTCCAGGGTCCAGGTCGCAGGTTGTCTGGCGGAGGCGACAGAGGATGTCTGAGATCTCTTCCTCACTAATACTTTTGAAGTCAGTCCAGGGTGTTAGGTTGTTTTTGCAGCTATTTCCAGGAGTTGCATGAGTCTTGGGTGCTGTGGATTGAATGAGAGACCGAATAGAGGATACTTTGTCAGCAAAGTAGCAAGCAAATTTCTCACATAGCTCCTTTGAGGGAGTTATAGTAGGTTTTAGACAGGATGGATTACATAGTCTATCAACTGTGCGGAATAGTTGGGCTGGCCTGTTGGCGGCCTTTGCGATCTCCTGTGATAGGTAGAAGGATTTTTTCTTGGTGATCGCATTTTGGTAGTTTTCCAGGTGAGAGACAAGGGTGTGTTTATCTTTTGAATTCTGGGATTTTCGCCACTTCCTTTCTAGTCTGCGCACTTCTTTCTTCATGTCCTTTAGTGAGCTGTCAAACCACCGTGCATGGTGAAGTGGTGTAGACAGTTTAATGCGAACTGGAGCAAGGGCGTCATAGGCAGATGACACTGCGTGGTTGTACATCAGGGCCATGGAGTCTGGGTCTGCGCAATGATTGGTTAATGCGTCGAAGTTGAGGGTATTCTGAACGTGCTGGGGTGAGACATCTTTCAGTGAACGGTATTTTATGAGTTCTTTCCCTCTGTGTTTTATCGCTGGTGCTGTCAGAGAGAAGTGGATGGTGTGGTGGTCTGACCATACCACTGGGTTTATATCCATGTGTGATATTAAAAGCCCGGAATGAAATATAAGATCCAGGGTGTGCCCTTTCTTGTGGGTGGGGAGGTTGACAGCCTGAGAGAGACCCAGTTCATTCATTATGAGAAGTAGTTCACTTCCTAGGTGGGAGTCGTGATCATCCACCCATGCATTGAAGTCTCCCAGGATGATCCATCTAGGGTGTTCCACTGTTAGGCAGGATAAGAGTTCAGATATTTCCTTAAGAAAGGCTGGACCATTTTTTGGGGGGCGGTATATGAGCAATATGTTGATGTTTACTTCTGCTGACAGTTGGGCTGCAATACATTCAAAGGTTTCAGTGGGGCCTATGGGCAGGGGCCTTATGTTCAAAGAGGATCTGAAGCATATGGCAACCCCCCCACCCTTGCGGACTTGTCTCTCACAGTGCAAAACTGAATAATTGGTCGGCACGGTTGCTTCAAGAGTTGGGCCTGCATGCTTCCCAAGCCAGGTCTCTGTCAAAAAGGTCAAATCAGAGAGCTCTATTAGGTCATGTATAGTTGCAGTCTTATTATTTATCGATCTGGCGTTGCAGAGTGTGGCTGTGATTGAGCTTTGCTGGGGATGTTTTTTAGGCTTCACTGTCAAACTTGTTATCCTTTGCCTGGTGTTGCTTCCCTGGTGTTTGTTTTTGGATCCACTACCTCTCCGCCCCCTTCTGCTTTTCCTGAGTATCCCAAAGGATTTTAAAAGGAGAGCTAGTGAGGTGTTAATTTGTAATTGATTCTTTGGAGGGCAGGCAGAGAAAAGGTCCTTTGATGAGTATTTGTATGTTGACATTAGAGACAATAGACTTGTTCTGATAGCTTGTACTTCTGGAGTCCTGCTGAGATCAAAGGGGATCTGTGCAAGCTCCTTTCATTCCTACACAGAGTTGGATCATAGATTTATTTTAAGTAAAGTTCCTTGTTTTAGAGTTAGATGATAAATGATAACATAAATGTGGAAAATAGTCACTTGGTGCATATGCCTTTGATAATGGATAAAGGATTACTCACAGGGTGGAGTGAGGGCAATCACAGGCAATCAAGTCTTCAGAGAGGTTGAAGGTCTTGTTTCAGGTCAGCTGTTAGAAGGCTTGGTGTGTTCAGCAGTGGTAAGCTTCATGGAGGATTTCAATCCAGTTTAAATCTCTGCCATCCAAAGTAATCCGATTGTTCTGGTTGGTTGTAGTTGTAGCCTTAGTCGTGGTGGGTGGAAATCCTCTGTATTTTGAGTCCAGTTTCAGCACAAATAGGTTTAACGGTGTAGAAATCTGAGACAAGGTCTGGAGATCTCTCCATAGTGGCCAGTCGATGACGTTGAGCCTGCCTCTAGTGTTTGACTCAGGACCTGTCAATCACTTCCTGGGTCAGAGGCAGCACCAGAGAGCATATGCCAAGCATCCCTGTTGCCCAGTAACGCTAGAGCGAGTTTGTCCACACAAGCCTGCAGGAACTGCAGAGTCACCAAACACACACGGAGGGCCGCTCACCCGTCCGTGCTGAGCCATGGGGATCAAGGATCCGTTGCTGGAACCAGGTGGAGGTGAGATCGTGACTTAAGTGGAGCAAGAAGGAGGTGGAATTGGGACAGTACATAAATATACAGAATAAACTAAACTTAGCAAGTATTTCTAAGTATTTAAAGACATAGTTGAATTGAAAACATCTATGAACAATTAGGGTTTGTTCACACTGAGTGGTGCTGAGTAGAGCACACTGCCTTGCACCATTGCTGGCGAGATGGAGCTACCCATCTTCATTGTTCCAAAATATATGAAATATATTGCTCCAAGGTTGGTGTGAATAGCGCCATGCCAATGTCCTGGCAGCAATGGTGAGCTGGCACACAGCAGCAAGTACAGCTCTGCACTATTTTTCATGTGTATGGGCCCTTAGGTTGTACGGCAAACATAGCTCACTTGTTGAGTATACATGTTAAGGGGTACTTGATATGATATGACCAACATTAGGAGGTACCTGGAAAGCTCCAACATTTATAATATACAAACAAGGTAGATGTGCTCACCCTACACAGACCATAAATAAGGGAAAGGGAGGTCCAAAGGAATGTGGCCAAATAAAATAGAATTCATTATTAACCCTTACACTCAAAGCTTGCACTTGTAACACATAACACGCAGTAACAAAACCTGCCAAACAAAATGGAAGATCTTAGTTTTCAAAAAAGGCTGCAGCATTCTCAAATTAAGCCAACCCATCACAATCGTCAAGGTTGCTTCCCTTGGATTGGTCCGCTCATACCAGCATACAGGCAGGCAAGCAGACAATTCATACACATAACTTGAATTTAGATTGAGAGCGACTGGGGTTCTTAACCTTTAAATAAAGGGAATGCACAAATTGTGATGTGCTTTTTTGGAGAACTAAGATCCTCCAGTTTGTTTGCCAGTTTTTATTTCTGTTATGTGTTGCCATGGGCATCGATAGCCCTATTTTAGGGGGGCCTGTGCCCCCAACAAGTCCTAGGGTCCCCCAATCTATTTACTAGGGTGCCCCAACACAAGTGCCTCGAATGCAGGGAGCAGCGCAGAGAAGGAGAGCTGTGGGGACAGCGGGGAAGGGGGGACGTCTCCTTGGGGCTCCCCCTCCCTCACTAAGTCTTGTGCGGTGGCTGGCAGCGGGCGGAACTTACCTCCGTCTCGTTTCAAGCGCCGGAAGTTCTGGTCCTGCTGCTCTGGTCTGGACCAGACCAGACTAGTGGCAAATCCATTAGACCATCCCGCGCCTGCAATGTTTCGTCGGAGGTAAGTTCCGCCCGCTGCCAGCCGCCGCACAAGACTTAGTTCTGGAGGGGAGAGCGAGGGAGGGGGAGCCCCAAGGTGAGGGAAGGAGGGGGGAGACGTCCCCCCTTCCCCGCTGTGCCCACAGCTCTCCTTCTCTCTGCTCCCCCCTCCTGCTGGGGGCAACTAGCTACCTATTCTGGGGACATATACCCCTGCCTACATATACTGGGGACATATACCCTTGGCTACATATACTGTGGACACATATACCCCTGACTACATATACTGGGGCACATATACCCCTGCCTACATATACTGGGGGCATATACCCCGACTACATATATTGGGGACATATACCCTGCCTACACATATTGAGTACATATACCTCTGGCTACATATACTGGGCACATATACCTCTGGCTACATATACTGGGCACATATACCTCTGGCTACATATACTGGGCACATATACCCCTGACTACATATACTGGGGACATATACCTCTGACTACATATACTGGGGACATATACCTCTGACTACATATACTGGGCACATATACCTCTGGCTACATATACTGGGCACATATACCCCTATCTACATATACTGGGGACATATACCCCCGACTACATATATTGGGCACATATACCCCTGCCTACATATACTGGGGACATATACCTCTGGCTACATATACTGGGGACTAATATACCACTGACTACATATACTGGGCACATATACTTCTGGATACATATACTGGGCACATATACCTCTGGCTACATATACTGGGCACATATACCCCTGACTACATATACTGGGGACATATACCTATGACTACATATACTGGGCACATATACCTCTGGCTACATATACTGGGCACATATAGCACTGGCTACATATACTGGGCACATATAGCACTGGCTACATATACTGGGCACATATAGCACTGGCTACATATACTGGGCACATATACCCCTGGCTACATATACTGGGGACTACTATACCCCTGACTACATATACTGAGGACATTTACCCCTGGCTACATATACTGGGGACATATACCTTTGGCTACATAAACTGGGGACTAATATACCACTGACTACATATACTGGGCACATATACCCCCTGGCTACATATACTGGGGACAGCTTTACACCTGGCTACGTATACTGGGGACTACTATACACCTGGCTACTTATGGAACATACACCTAGCCACCTATTCTGTGGAAATCTATACACCTGGCTACCTATTCTGGGGACATTATACACCTGGCTACCTATTCTGGGGACAACTATACTCATGGCTATTTATACTGGGGACACCTATAGACCTACCTACCTATGCTGGGGGTACCTATTTTAGGGGAACTGCTGTCAGCTTATCTGCATTTTTGGGGAACTGCTGTTAACAGATTAAGTATATTTTGGGGAACCGCTGCCAGATTATGTGTATGTTAGGGGAACGGCTGCTGCCAGATTACGCGTATTTTGGGGAACTGCTGCCAGATAGCTAGCCAGCCTGCAGCCTGTCCAGTGGTAGTAGCCACTTGCCAGGTGGGGGGTTGAAGGGGAGAGAGTGCAGCCAGAGCCAGCTAGCCACACAGCCAGCCAGCTCAGTAGTAGTAGCCACTAGCCTAACAGCACCTGGGACTGGCTGGGCCTGTCTGCTGTGCTGTGCTGTCTCTGTGTGCTTATATCTGCTAACTCCAATATGTCCAGTATGAGCTGTTTTCTGTGCCTGCACTGATAGTAAACTAGCTGCAGTGTGTGCTGATCTCTGCTACCCCCAGTATGTACAGTATAGGCTGTTACCCTGTGCCTGTACTGATAGTAAACCAGCTGCAGTGTTTGCTGATCTCTGCTACCCCCAGTATGTACAGTATAAGCTGTTACTCCGCGCCTGTACTGATAGTAAACCAGCTGCAGTGTGTGCTGATCTTGGCTACCCCAGTACGTACAGTTAAGCTGTTACTCTGTGCCTGGACTGATAGTAAACTAGCTGCAGTGTGCTGATCTCTGCTGCCTACAGTATGTACAGTATAAGCTGTTACTCCGTGCCTGTACTGATAGTAAACTAGCTGCAGTGTGTGCTGATCTCTACTACCTCCAGTATGTACAGTATAAGCTGTTACTCTGTTCCTGTATTGATAGTAAACTAGCTGCAGTGTGCTGATCTCTGCTACCTACAGTATGTACAGTATAAGCTGTTCTCTGGTGCCTGCACTGTGTGTGCTGATCTACCTCCAGTGTGTACAGTATAAAGTGTTATTACTCTGTGCCTTTACTGATTGTAAACCAGCTGTATTGTATGCTGATCCCTGCTACTTTCAGTATGTACAGTATTAGCTGTAAAGCCTGGTATACATATACAATTTTGATTAGCCAATTTTAGCTCTGTTCATCATATTCATTGTCTGTTGGCCCACTTACTACATGGGGGTGGTAAAATTGATCAATGATTGACCAATCAAAATTGTATGTGTGTATACATCTTTAATCTATGCCTATACTAATTGTAAATTATCTAAATAAAGGATAGGGGGCTACATCCAATATTTCGATGGGCAGGCCCGTTATTTGTAGCTTACACCGCTGCTAGTTCATGTACATTTGGCCCCACCCATGGCCACGCTCACTCACAGAATGGCCACACCCATTTTTTTGCCCACCCCACTTGGTGCCCACAGGGGCACCGGATCTTCAAGGACCCTAGGAACACCCCTGTGTGTTGCTGCAAATGTAAGCTTTGAGTGCAAGGGTTAATAATGATAAGCATTTGTAATAGGGTATATATGCTTTAAAGAACTCAAAAAGCACTTACCAGTATAAACAGAACAGTTAGTAATACATAAAGCATCAATATTTGTGTTGAGTACTTGAGTGCAATGCTAATCATACAAGTTCTAATTATATCTGTTTACAATAAATCCATAGCTGTATCGTGATGACTAGTATTACTGTGTGCATAGTGTGTACTCATAAACCAGGAACATGTTGGTTGGTAACAGGTTTGGAGACACTATCTATAGACCTAGTGAGACGTAGATAGCTGAGGCTGACATGAGGTTCCTTGCCAGGGGAATATTATGAAAACCTGACACTGTTGTTCAGGAAACATGTCTATATCCTGTTTTGTTTCATTTAGGAAAGTGAGAAAGACATGAAGAAAAAACGAAATTCATCATCAATGTTGTCTCAGATCCAGGCCCGGGCCGAGGCATAGGCTGGAGAGGCTCCAGCCTCAGGGTGCAGTGTAGGAGGGGGCGCAGAATTCATTCAGCTGCATTCCTAATTGTGTTTGAAGCAGAAATAAATAAGAAAAGGGGATACATGGCAGTGACTGCAAGCCAGATAACTAGATATTAAGGTGTTGGGGAGGCTGTGGGCCCTGTGGCCCTCTTAGTCTAATAGCAATCAGTGTGTGATAGCAGGGGTGGGAGGGATGGGGGGCGCACTTTGGTGTCTCAGCCTTGGGTGCTGGAGGACCTTGTCCCGGCTCTGCTCAGATCTGCCAGTGATATATAGGAAGGAACATCCTATATTCTCTTTGTAATGTGATCTATCCACAGAAGGGTCACAAATCTGTCATCTAATAAGAGATTAACTCCAAAATGACACATAAAAATAAAATCATGCTATATAGAACTGCTCAAAAGTTTTAGGGCTTATTACCACTTCCGCTGCAAAGCCACAGCCACCTCTCTATAGCCGTGCCATGCACGGCTATACAGATTCTGATGTGTGCTATAAAAAACACCCGCAATGCGGGCTGGATTTTCCATAAGGCACTGTAGGCTCGTACAGGGCCATTTCTCTCATAAAGCAAGGTGAAACATTTGCATCAAGCGCAGAGATTAAAGGGACAGCATTTTTGTACTGTGCTGAAACTAACAGCAAGCAGTCAGATGCACTTGAAACAAAAAGAAAAACCGAGAGCTCAATATAGTGCAGTAAGTCTAACAATTGTTGGCGAAATAATTAACAGATGTGGATATACTCACAAACACGGGTTACCACATAGGCAACCACTTGAAATGCAGGTGGGGAGCATTAGAACCTGACCCCACTCAGGTTTAAGAAGTCGCTCTCTGTAGATAGAAAGAAGGGGACAGTCCCCTCCACCCAAGGTGGACTCTATACTGTGCAAATTTGGACAGAGGCACCAGGCAGGTTAATCTAAACATTCTAAAAACAACTAAAAAGGAGGAGTAGGGGTGGACTTACCTCCTGAAATGATGGACAATCGAGATTGTTCAAATCGCAAATAGCAATTTATTTTGGCACTCCGCAACGCGTTTCGCAGGTATAACCCGCTTCATCAGGCAAGGAGTGGCAGTAACTGGAGCGCAGCGTGACCAAGCATCTAGAGAGACGCGAAACGGCCGTCGCAAGCCCCAACTGGTGCCCGGTACCCCCCCCCACCTCCACCACACCACCACGGGATGATTTGAAATATGGACACATTTTCAACAAGCTACCCTTACTATATGCACTGCAATAAATGAATACGGACGGAAGGTGCCCGGCATTTTTTTTTCTCTTTTTTCTACAATATAGACATTGATCGCATTCTTTCTTCAAGCTCAGCCGAGGAGCACACGTCCCAGCAGACCCTTCAAGGGAGCGCCGGTGATCTGGTGAGAACATTGTTTATTTCCTTCAGCTACTCACACTGCTCCACAATAAGCATAGGGAGTGCCACTCAGACCTCACTCAATCTGATTGATTAGCAAACAACACACAATAAACAGTATAAAACAGTGGTCCTCAAACTAAGGCCCACGGGCCGAATGTGGCCCCCTGAGCAGGGCCGGCCCGCTCATGAGGCGGGGTGAAACATTTGCCTCAGGCGGCACTTCTGGGGGGGCGGCACCCGCCTGTCCGTGGGTGGGGGGAGCCGAGCTGGAGGGGTAGCGGGCAGGAAGGGGGTATTGGGCCTAGCGGCGGGGAGGGCGGATGGACCCCCCCTCACCTGGGTCCCCATCTGCGCTCCCCCTCCAGCTTTAAAAAGTTAAGTAGCAGCTGCTACTATAGTAAGAGGCAACGGGCGGGGATCACTCACCTCTTCCGCGTTCCAGCGTGCGCTCTACTGACGTCATTTCCTGAAACGCCGTCCACTTACAATACAGTGGGCGGCATTGCACGAAGTGACGACAGTGGAACGCACGCTGGAACGCGGAAGAGGTGAGTGATCCCCGCCCGTTGCCTCTTACTAGTAGCTCTAAAAAGGAGGAGATGGAGTGCACAATGGTGCATTACCCAAGGTAAACTTTATTCGCATAAGAATTTTGGTACTCACAAGATGAAGATAAAATCAACGCTTATCAGCGGTAGAGCCACCGCTTAACCTTGCAGACGATTCAGCAGCAACAAGCTGTGGCAAGCAGCGCGATCTCCGGTGGAGTTTGGAGCGCCGTCTCGCTGTAGGTCTGGGCGGGGCTGAGGATCAGTGTGCGTATGGCGTCATGACGCGTTTCGGCACTCTGCGCCTTCGTCAGATGACGTCCATACGCACCACACACTGTTTATGGGAGTCCTCTGAGCCGTTGTCATGGCTACAGAGCGCTCCCATTGAAAAAACGGTCAATAACTTTATTTAAAAAATACAAAAGAACGCCAAATAGAAGTATATAGGCTGGTGGGGCTTAATAAAAGGGGAATCCTGGTGTAAAAAACTCGGTGCTGGTGCACAGAGCACTGCCGCTTAATACAGCTGCAACCTTATAAAGTGCCTGAATAAACATTATTGTTCCAATCAATAAATACATACAAAACTGAATAACAATTAATAGGTGCTTGAGATAAAAACGTTAAAAGACATGCTCAGATTAGTTTTAAACGATAATAAATATATGATACAATATAAAAAATAAAAAATAATACATTCAAAAAATAATAAAAAATTTATTATAAAAAAAAAGAGCCAGTATAGTGGTGCCGGATTCACAGCTTATCTAGGCACCTGCAACCCACATCAGGTAAACCTCTAAATCTCAGTTTCCTATTAGTACAACAGAACGTATGGTACATTTCCCTAGATGCCAAGCGCCCTTTTTTTTATCTCAAACAATTTTTTTACAATAATTATATAAACAAGCCAACATAATGGGAGTAGGAGATGATAGCCACTGGACACGTAAAGCTAACCATACTTAATATATATTTCAAGATCTAAAGTTTGGAAATGTCAAACTTCCATGGGGGAGGGGAAGGGGAAAAGGGTGGGAAAGGAATATGGGAGAAGAGGGGTGTGAAAATGGAAAAAACTGGGGACCCAACTTCAAGTAGCGGCCTAATGTATAAGATCAATAGATTTAATATCATATAGACAATAAAAAATTAATAGATAAGATAATTACCCATAGGTATGCTATGACCTCTTGAAAGTTATTACTATTGCGTCTATAGCTCAAAACCTGCTATGGCCAATCCTTACTCCTAATATACTTACCACCCTCATCTAGTGTAGATTTCTGCTAAAAAAAAGGGGGGGGGGGGGTGGGTGCTGCGGAGAAAGGAAAGGGGGACACATGTTACTGGAGGAAAAACAAACCACTGTTATAAATCAGCATGACATAATTTTTTTTATAAATATGTAGAAATCTCTAGACTTTCATTGAGTCCATTCGGACCTTCCAGAAGGTCTCCCGTTCGCATAGCCTCCTAAACCTTTCACCATGATGCAAATTTTTTGAAATCATTTCTAGTCCCATGATTCTAAGTGTTTCTACTGAACTCTCATGGCATTCTTTAAAGTGGCGGGGGACACTGTGTTTTCTACTCCCTCCAAGATATATATAAGAAAGATTGTAGAGAAACCCAAAAGTATGTTTCCCACTGTGGTAGGCAATTTCAAGTCTTGGAGGGACTAGAAATGATTTCAAAAAATTTGCATCATGGTGAAAGGTTTAGGAGACTATGCGAACGGGAGACCTTCTGGATTTTTAAGATGAACACACTGAGTCCGAATGGACTCAATGAAAGTCTAGAGATTTCTACATATTTATAAAAGATTTTATGTCATGCTGATTTATAACAGTGGTTTGTTTTTCAGTAACATGTGTCCCCCTTTCCTTTCTCCGCAGCACCCCCCCCCCCCTTTTTTTAGCAGAAATCTACACTAGATGAGGGTGGTGAGTATATTAGGAGTAAGGATTGGCCATAGCAGGTTTTGAGCTATAGACGCAATAGTAATAACTTTCAAGAGGTCATAGCATACCTATGGGTAATTATCTTATCTATTAATTTTTTATTGTCTATATGATATTAAATCTATTGATCTTATACATTGGGCCGCTACTTGAAGTTAGGTCCCCAGTTTTTTCCATTTTCACACCCCTCTTCTCCCATATTCCTTTCCCACCCTTTTCCCCTTCCCCTCCCCCCCTGGAAGTTTGACATTTCCAAACTTTAGATCTTGAAATATATATTTAGTATGGTTAGCTTTACGTGTCCAGTGGCTATCATCTCCTACTCCCATTATGTTGGCTTGTTTATATAATTATTGTAAAAAAATTGTTTGAGATAAAAAAAAGGGCGCTTGGCATCTAGGGAAATGTACCATACGTTCTGTTGTACTAATAGGAAACTGAGATTTAGAGGTTTACCTGATGTGGGTTGCAGGTGCCTAGATAAGCTGTGAAGCACCACTATACTGGCTCTTTTTTTTTTATATACAATTTTTTATTATTTTTTGAATGTATTATTTTTTATTTTTTATATTGTATCATATATTTATTATCGTTTAAAACTAATTGAGCATGTCTTTTAACGTTTTTATCTCAAGCACCTATTAATTGTTATTCAGTTTTGTATGTATTTATTGATTGGAACAATAATGTTTATTCAGGCACTTTATAAGGTTGCAGCTGGATTTAGCGGCAGTGCTCTGTGCACCAGCACCGAGTTTTTTACACCAGGATTCCCCTTTTATTAAGCCCCACCAGCCTATATACTTCTATTTGGCATTCTTTTGTATTTTTTAAATAAAGTTATTGACCGTTTTTTCAATGGGAGCGCTCTGTAGCCATGACAACGGCTCAGAGGACTCCCATAAATAGTGTGTGGTGCGTATGGACGTCATCTGACGAAGGCGCAGAGCGCCGAAACGTGTCATGACGCCATACGCACACTGATCCTCAGCCCCGCCCAGACCTACAGCGAGACGGCGCTCCAAACTCCACCGGAGATCGCGCTGCTGGCCACAGCTCGTTGCTGCTGAATCGTCTGCAAGGTTAAGCGGTGGCTCTACCGCTGATAAGCGTTGATTTTATCTTCATCTTGTGAGTACCAAAATTCTTATGCGAATAAAGTTTACCTTGGGTAATGCACCATTGTGCGCTCCATCTCCTCCTTTTTAGAATTGTCTTTTGCCCTGATTTGTGGAGCTGCACATGGCATTGAACTAAGGAGTAAGGAAGATCTATATGAGAGTATTTGTCTGCAGTCTTAGAAAAAGGAGCGCAAGGACATCTTGTTTTTTTTTTCCTCTTACTAGTAGCGGCTGCTACTTAACTTTTTAAAGCTGGAGGGGGAGCGCAGATCGGGGGACCGACCCCCCCCCCTCCCTGCTGCTTTGACCAATACCCCCTTCCTGCCTGCTACCCCCTCCAGCTTGGCGGCCCCCCACCCATGGCTTGGGGAGGGGGCGGCGAATTTTTCTAAGTTTGCCTCAGGCGGCAAAAAGTCTAGGGCCAGCCCTGCCCCTGAGCCTTTTTTTACAGGCCCCCCACTCACAAAATTTATTATAGATGCGGTCAGCTACATCTTTAAATATTGGTGGTCTGCATATAGAATGAAGCCAGAAAGCAGTAATTCGCTGGTTGCCAATAAAATTCCACATCAGGTGACACTGCTGTCCAATTGGAACGCACGTTGTCACCTGGGTATGCTTCATTGTCTGGAGCACAAAGACTTCTACATCATTTTATGTATACTCCGGCCCCCCAGCAGTCTGAAGTATATTGACCCGGCCCCGACCCAAAACATTTGGGGACCCCTGGTATAAGAGAACCTCTCCAGTACATAATATGGAGCGTTGAAACAGTATAAAAACCGTTTCAGGAGCAACAATTACAGTATATTAATAGTGACTCAACATCCCTTCTCAGTGTCATATATAGCAAAAGTACAGAAGGGTGAAAGCACAAAATATAAGACTTGTTAAGTTCTTAAAGTCAAATCCCACCTGGCATTTAAGCCCTGTGGGATCCTATTACCCAAAGGGAAGATCCACATTGCCTCTCATCTTAGTAATTTTTTGTATAGATCACCTCCCCTAGAAGGGGAGGTAAGTCTTTCTAGCCCCTGGAAGGAAAAAACATCCATATTACCTTCATGTACATCACGGAAGTGTCTAGCAACATTAGAGATATTTGCTGGTAGCCATCCTTGTCCCAGATAGTGTTCAGCTATACTCTGACATAAAGGCCACGTGGTGCATCCGACATATTGGACATTACATAAATTAGGATGACCAGGCATCCTCTTTTGCCCGGACAGATCCACTTTTTCTGACCTGTCCGGGGCATCCTGGCAGGTTTTTGAAATGTCCGGGTAGTCAGTAGTGAAGAGCCGTTTGGGAGCCGAACACGAGCCGGCTCTTTAAAGGGAGCCGAGCGGTCAAGCAAGCCAGGAGAGCCGATGCTTTCTGAAGTATATGTAAAAGAGAAAACCGAGAGCCCAATAGTGTAATATGTAAAAACACGTGGATTATGAAAAGAGTATGATATTATACTCACAAACCAGGGTTACCTCCAGGCAACCACTGTATAGGCAGGTGAGGAGATTCTCCTGTCCTCACTCAGGATTAAAAAGTCGCTCTCTGTAGACAGCAGAAAAAAGGGGTATCCCCCTCCACCAAGGGTGGATATATATGATCACACAAGTATAGACCAGAGGCGCCAAAAGTATAAAATCACAATATTAAAAGTTTTGAAAAAAGCCTAGGAGGCAGTGGTGGACCCACCTCCTGCAAGCAGACCCAAAAGGCTGTATTAATTCAACAAAAGTATTTATTGGGTATACTCCAGGGGGATTTCGCAACGCGTTTCACAGGCTTTGCACCTGCTTCTTCAGGCAATACACAATCGGAGCATACATCAGCAATTGGTCCGGGACACACTTGGCGCCTGTGAAACGCGTTGCGAAATCCCCCTGGAGTATACCCAATAAATACTTTTGTTGAATTAATACAGCCTTTTGGGTCTGCTTGCAGGAGGTGGGTCCACCACTGCCTCCTAGGCTTTTTTCAAAACTTTTAATATTGTGATTTTATACTTTTGGCGCCCCTGGTCTATACTTGTGTGATGCTTTCTGAAGAGCCGGAATTCCTATCACTAGACTGAGTCTCAGTCTAGTGATGGGAATTCCGGCTCTTTAAGCATCGGCTCTTCTGGCTCGGCTCCCAAAACAGCTCTTCGTGATGGGAACCAGCCAGACCGGCGCATAGCAGCCGCCCGGTGGACTTTAAATGCTGGCCGTGACCGATGATGTCACTTCCTGCATTTGAATTCCCCGGCGCGCGGCTGGTGTGGGCGTGTGGCTGACTCGGCTCCTATCTCCTGCCGATCTGAGGTGTGTATGCTGCCAATCTCATAGCATTTGTGGGGAAATCTGCTGCCAATAAGATTGCATTTGTGGGGAAATCTGCTGCCAATCTCATAGCATTTGTGGAGAAATCTGCTGCCAATCTCATTGCATTTTTGGGGAAATGTGCTGCCAATCTCATAGCATTTGTGGGGAAATGTGCTGCCAAATTCATAGCATTTGTGAGGAAATCTGCTGCAAATCTCATTGCATTTGTGGGGAAATCTGCTGCCAATCTCATTGCATTTGTGGGGAAATCTGCTGCCAATCTCATTGCATTTGTGGGGAAATCTGCTGCCAATCTCATAGCATTTGTGGGGAAATCTGCTGCCAAACTCATTGCATTTGTGGGGAAATATGCTGCCAATCTCATTGCATTTGTGGAGAAATATGCTGCCAATCTGATTCCATTTGTGGGGAAATCTTCTGCGAATCTGATTGCATTTTGTGGTCGGCCAGCCCTCCACCATGTGGTCTGGAAATAAAATGGCCCTCCATGCCCACGAAGTTGGACAGCACACTGCTAAAGTCTTGTATATTTGACCCCACCCATGACCACGCCCACATGCTGTTGTGATCGTCCTCTTTTTTGGAAATCAAAATATGGTCACCCTAACATAAATGGCACGTGATTAGATACACCACATATTTTGTGCCGCAGTTGATAAAATGACGGATGTCAAAACTTTGTCCATTCGTTTATGCACATGGCAGTATCTGCAAGTGGATATGCCACATTTAAAAGAACCTGTCATAGAGAGCTATGTGGTTGGTCTGGACTTAGACTCAAACAGGCTAGGGGAAAGTATGCGGCCCAGGGTAGGTTTGTCCTCATCTACTAGCAAAATCCACACCTTGTTTGATGATTGGACAGAGGTCTGCATCTGCCTCCAACACAGGAAAATATTTATTGATAACATCTACAACTTTGTTGTACTCCACTGAATATGTGGTGACAAAAGTTGGTTTATAGTTTTTCCTTCCTTTGTTTGCAGGCGCATGTACCAGGAGCGATCTTGGAGGATGTTATGTGGTACGGGAGGTATATCGACGACCTGCTCCTAGTCTGGAAAGGACCTGTCCTGAGTGTCGTCGATCTGGTAGAACACATCTGGTAGAACCTGTCCTGAGTGTCGTCGATCTGGTAGAACACCTGGATGATAATCTAAATCTCAGTTTTACCTATGAATATAATAGGGTGTCAATCAACTATCTTGACATACATTTAAGGAGTGATGTTCTATCTGGCAACATTAGTACTACAACTTATAGAAAGCCATGTGTGGGCAACTTCACTCTGAGAGCTAATAGCTGCCATCCTGCCCACACTATTCGAGCCATTCCCGTAGGGGAGTTCATTAGAGTCAAACACAATTGCTCCCTAAGGTCTGACCTCGATAAAGAGTTTGATGTTGTTGAGGTACGACTAAGAAGCCTTCACAAGGACTCCCAAAGGCATATTCAACCAGTTGGTGGAGTAACTTCAAACAGGGGACATCGGTGGACCGAGGGCACGGAGAAAGGACCAGGATCCAGAGCCTTCCCTCTACCTAGGTGAGTATCTAACTTTTTTTCAGCTTTTCTTCAGTATTTCTTTAAAAATCCAGTCTAGGAATGTTGGATCACTTATGTTCTCTGATCAGTGGCGGAGCAATAGGGCATGCAGAGACTGTAACCACAGCAGGACCTCAGGTCCCCCAGTGGGTTTTTTTTCCAGTTGCTGCATTTGCTTTTTATTGGTGCTGTAGTTGTAATAAGCACTTCTCTATGGGATAGATTCACAAACAAGAGCAGCGTCAGCAGCATTCGTTAAAAAACAATTAGCGGCCGCTATGCATGCTACTCTCCTTGCAGTGTAGCGTGCCTTACTTAGTAACTCGCGTTGCTTCCATAGCAATACAGGCTCCTTTAAATTCCGGCCCCTGCTGTGAAGTATTGATACTTCACTAGCTACTATGTTACTACTATGTTAATTAACATAGTAGAGGCCGTGCTAGTGAAGGATCATGATTGCAATACTTCACAGCAGCGGCCGGCATTTAAAGGAGTGCACGTTGCTAGGGAAGCAACGCGCATTACAAAGTAAGGTACGCTACGCTGCAAGGAGCGAGTGTAATGTGCATAGTGGCCTCTAATTGTTTTTTAACGAGTGCTGCTGAAGCAGCGCTCATTTTTGAATCTACCCCATGTGCTATCAATAATAGTAAACAATAATAAACCATTCTTTTTCCTCTGCTCACACCTCTTTTTCGCAGTGGTTTTACTTGGAAAGCCAGTTTTGGTGGTCCGTATCTTGTTATTAAATATTATACATGTAGTGGCGAGAGGCTACACTACTACTGGTATCTCTGATGTTCTCCAATCCTGGTAAATCTACCTCGCTCTGTCTTGCCCAGACATCTCCATAGCAATATGAGTGAATTCTGAGATGATAGGTTAATGGTGACAAGGAACTGGTATTTGGCATAGAGTGTGATAACTGCTCTCCTGTAAAGTAAGCCTGGCATCGCCTCAACAGCAGCTATGTAACTTCTTCCCTGACCTCAGTAACAGGTTCAAATGTATCTGGCACTAGTGCAGTGTTGATTACTTTTCTAGACCCTGGGCCATTTCTTTCCAGAAGCAAGGTGAAACATTTGCATCAGGCAGCAGAGATTACAGGCAGTGGCGTATCTAGAGGGCTGCTGCACCGCTATGCCTGCCCCTGGGACTTAGTTTTCAGATCAGATGAATTCTGTTATCTGGGGAACATGGCTACTTAATTTATGTATGTAGGGCCCACTTGACTTATAGTTAAAAAAAAGAGTACAGAGAGGGAATAAGAAGAGATATTTCCCAAAAAGTAACTTTAGCAATATCCCAAGCCAAAAAACACAGGCAACCATAACACATTTACCCAATGTGGTATATGTGCTCCTCCTAGCACTTTTTATCCCGATGGACTTAGGACATACAATGGGAACCCAATTCAGGGCCTACAATTAATTAACGAAACTGACACGTGGATCGCCGCCCAAATGGGTTAGTATATGCACCCTGAACAACAGAAAGAATAAATTCAGTGCGGCGCTCTACACCTGTCAGTACACAATGATCATCTCACTCCTTGCAAACAGTTAAAGTCCCAATTTGCACCAAAGTCCATGTACCATTATCCTAAATGGCAAATTAACTTGAAGTTGTCAAGATCTTCTATTCGATTTCAGTATTGGCATGCAGTTAGTACATAAGTATCACTCTCACCGGATAGATGGGCTGATTGATTACAGTCAGCATATACAGCGTTGTACAACAAGTGTGAACCTTCGTGCTCAGCCTCTTCCTCCTATTATAAGCTCAGATACAAGAAACAATACATAGCGTGATACTGTATGAAGGCTAGATGGTATACGTTCTCCACCAAAAGTGATAGCACCAATCCGTGCCAGGAAACGTAGATGACACCACCACTCTGTGTATCCACAGACAGTAAGATTCAAGGCTTACCAAATATTATGGCTGACCACGACAGTTCAGCAAACAAGTTTTCCAGCAAGCTTCATATCCAGAACCAGCAGGTTTCTCCCTTTACAAACTCAAATGAGAGGTATCATAGCGTAACTCCGTTTAATAAAAAAGTTTAAAAGATAGTAGTACACTCACATTTAAAATGTAGAACATGCGCATGTATATAAAAATAGCATCAGGACGTCCTCACCACCGCCGTACAAGCGTCTCTTCTCTCGCCACGAGGCCATGCCCTACCGGTTTCGTCATATGACTCATCAGGGGCTCCCCATAACACATGCATTTGAGAAAGGACGCTGTTTTTAGAGGGGAAGGGGGCTCTGATGGGGAGGGGGCACAATTTCAGTGTTTGCCATAGGCTCTATATTACCCAGATACACCCCTGATTACAGGTGCAGCATTTGTGTACTGTATTTACACTGACAGCATGCAGTGAGAGTAGGAGGAGAAATGAGAGTAGAGCGAGGTGAAGAGGAGGAAAGCAGCTTGTTGTGCTGTGTGAGGAATCTGACAGTGAGTGAGGAGGTGCAGGAGAGCAGCAGTGTTTCATTTAACTTGCACAGTAGAAGGGAGGAGGTGGCACTGCTGTCCTGACTGGAGAGGAATGGAGGACAGCCGACTGGCTGGGGGGAGCAGTTTGTTTGTCATAGACTCACAGCCAGCCAGTGTGCTTTTGTGTTGAGGTGCAGCATGTCATGTGAGAACATGAAATGAAGCAGAGTAAATTGTCGAGTGCTGTGTGATCATTCCAAATCGGGGGGAGAGGGGGGAGGATGGTGTGGGTGGGGGGGGGGGGGGTTGGTCGCATCCTCACAAGTTTGCATCAGGCATCGAAAAGTCTAGAACCGGCCCTATGTAGATGACCCTACAGTAATCAGTGCTGCTTACAAAGAGAAGAAGCATTACAGGTTACACTACTGGCAAAGGTAGACTCACTGGTTCCATCTTTGCTCTGCCTGTACACCCATCCCACCCCCATGCTGTGTGTCACCAGCTCGTTGGTCATTCTGAGAATAATTTCATGGCAGACATCATATTTCAAATATAGCTATCACTGTTTCAATTGCTACTTCTAAAATAATAGATTTGCCCAAAACAGAAGGTATTTGCAATAATCCAGCTTTAGAGGGAATCTGAAGTGTTGGTCCGCTACAATGCTATTTTCTGAAGCACTTGTACATCAAAGAAACAGTGAAAGACAACCTTAAATAAGATTTTACTGCTGAGAAGTTCAAAGGGTCATTAGCTCTGCTCTGTTTCATATGGTAAAATGCAGAGTGTAGTGTGTAAACTGCAAATATTAGAAAATGATGCAATGTTGATTAAAAAAAAAACCTATACAACTGAAAATAAAAATATGCGACTCTTTTCTTTGCTACTAATGTTCTCTTAATTATTAATACTACACATATAATTCATTATATCATAAGGTTTTTTGTTTTTTTTCGCTTCAGTGTCACTTTAAGTGAGCAACTGTAGTTTCCCATAATGCATAACTCCTGAATATGCGAATTATCTTTTTTTGCCCCTGAAGCGAGGTTTACATCCAGAACCGCTGGTGTATAGCAAACCTATAGCTTGTAAAATTAACAGAGCCACATCAACACAACTTGCAGACAGCCTGATTCAGACTTTTGGTCCTCATCAGTGCATGGCAGGGATTGATATGGCTCCATGGGATAGGACTTGGACCAGTGCAACAGAACCCAAGTAGCTCATGGTGACCCAAACCACTAAGAAACTATAGGGCAATAAAAGAGTCCAAAAAGAGATAGGGGTGGTGCACCACGGGAAACCATAGTTGCTCACTTAAAGCTGAATTAACACAAATACCTTCTGTTTTAAGACGGCAAATTGCACTGAGCATTGCTATTTAGTAGGAGGGCTTTTCTGTTTCTTTTAGTCCCCTATACTCTCCTAGAGAATCTGGGTTACCATGAGCTACTTGGGTATACTGTCATAAGAAATAAAGACTTGTTAAAGGATACCCGAAGTGACATGTGACATGATGAGATAGACATGTGTATATATAGTGCCTAGCACTCAAATAACTATGCAGTGACTACAGTGTGACCCTCACTGATAAGAAATTCCAACTATAAAACTCTTTCCTAGCAGAAAATGGCTTCTGAAAGCAAGAAAGAGGTAAAAAGGGGAATTTCTTATCAGTGAGGGTGACACTGTAGTCACTTCCTGTCTGAGTCAGGACTGAGTCAGCCACTTACACACCTGATATTCAACTCTTTCAGGCAGAGAAAGAAAAAAAGGATCACAGCATAGTTATGTGTGCTAGGTACTGTACATACACATGTCTATCTCATCATGTCATATGTCATTTCAGGTATCCTTTAAACTTCTCACCCTCTATTGCAGTAGTTAAAGGTAATCCTTCATGAACAAAAAAAAGTCTACCAATACTACTGTATTAGAGAGAAAGGACAGAATATCTCAGACCCAGGCAGTCTGCAATATCAATCCATGGATGCCATTTCTTACATAGCTAGCTAAGTTAAAAACAAACAAACAAACAAAACACATGACCATCATGTTTAGTCTCTTAAATCTCCCTGTGCTCTCTTTGCAAATGAATACATTAAGACATTTTGGTACCATTATGTGAATCATCTCTAAAGCCATTACATAATTCACTGGAGTTTTGAAGCAAGAAATCAAGAGTGAGGCCTGGTGCACACCAAAAACCGCTAGCAGATCCGCAAAATGCTAGCAGATTTTGAAACGCTTTTTCTTATTTTTCTGTAGCGTTTCAACTAGCATTTTGCGGTTTTGTGAAGCGTTTTTGGTGTAGTAGATTTCATGTATTGTTACAGTAAAGCTGTTACTGAACAGCTACTGTAACAAAAAACACCTGGCAAACCGCTCTGAAGTGCTGTTTTTCAGAGCAGTTCGCGTTTTTCCTATACTTAACATTGAGGCAGAAACGCATCCGCAATCCAAAATCTGCAGCAGCCCGGGAGTATGTGTTTCTGCAAAACGCCTCCCGCTCTGGTGTGCACCAGCCCTTTGAAATACATTACCCAAGCGGATCCGCACCTGCAAGCGGATCGCAAACCGCAGCAGAACCGCTCTGGTGTGCACTAGGCCTAAGACAAGATTACATCGCTATATGCTGTATCACTTTATGGCCTTATTCCATTAATTTTTGCACCTGGGGTTTCTACTCATAATGTTTCATCTTCTTTTTTAAATATTTTTGTTTAGCTCTTTGCAATTGCAAAAGTATAAAAAAGTAGGTGAGAAGGTACTGTGGAAATTATTTTGAGTTATTTCTTGCTTCTAGGTGGCTATTGCAATAGAAAAAGTACTAAAAAGTAGGTGAGAATGTACTGTGAAAATTATTTTGAGTAATTTCTTGCTTTCAGGTAGCTGAAAGGGGCATTTTATTGACAAGGGCCCTGCTTTAGAAGTGATTTTTTTTCGGATTGCCTTAGTGTATCACCTTTGACATTGCCGTCTGGATCCATCCCAGCTTGTGTACCCTCACCTGCCCTTGTCTAGCCCTAGGATACCATGAACTTCTGATATCTCATTATGACCCTGGCCTTTATTGGATTGTCTCTGTGAGAAAACGCGGAAGAGCCGCCGCAAATACTCAGAGTGAGGCTACTGATTCCGCGTCTAGCATGGCATCTGGAGTGTTTAGGCACGCATCCACTAGCGGGACGGAACGCGGAGAAACCGCCGCATGCCCAGCGGTCAGGGCGGCGGAGTCCGCGTCCGACGCGGCAGTCGGTACGCATAGGCCTACTACTGACACAGTGGCTGAGCGTGGGGAAACCGCTGCATGCTCGGTTGGCGGTGCGGCTGCCCCCGCGCTCGAACAGGCTGACACATTACAACACATGTCTGGTGTGGCTGGGACTGATAGTCCACACTGGCTCAGGAGGACGCGCGCGCAGAGAGGCGGGGCCTTTATGACAGTCAGAAGGGAGTCAGCTGACCAAGCCGGTCAGCTGACAATTTCAGCAACTTCCATTGGTCCGGAACTTAGGGGAGGCGCTAGTGAGCGCTGGTGTATATATACTGGTTGCTGGTCATTTCTCTGGTGTCTGGCGTTGCGATCACTACGTGGTAGCACTCAGACCTTGTCAGTATCTGTGTTATTAGACAGTTTCCAAGGTGTCGATGGCCAAGGATCTCACACCTTAGTCTAGGAAGTCTGTTATTATCTGTATTATATTCTAGATCAGTTTCCAAGGTGCTGTTGGCCAAGGAACTCACACCTTAGCTTAGGCATTGTTGATTATTTGTTATGACCTTCAGCTTTCCTGACCATTCTTCTGATCTCTGATTTTGTACCTTTACCATTCTGATACTCTGTTGCCAAATCTCGGCTAGTCTCTGGATTCTGAACCTGCCTCCTGTCTCTGTACCTTATCTGTCTGTGTGTTTACGACCTGGCTTGTCCGACCTCGAGAACTATCTCTCCTGTTAGGAGATAGTTTGCAGATCTGTCAGTGACACTTCTCCATTGGTGTCACTCACGCTCTGTCCTTCCCACTGTCAGTCTGACTCCTCCCCGTGGAGAGTCCAGACTACGGAAGGAACCAGTTGCCGAGCAGTATTCCTATCTGCTCTTGCACCTGTCTTCCAGGTGCGATCCTCAAAGTATTACTGTTGTACCAGAACACTCTTATCACTCAGGTGTCCAGAGGTTAGAGATATATCTGATTATCGGTGATACTGCAGATCATCAATAATCTGGTATATATCTGCATTCTCGGTGATACTGCAGATCACCGGTAATCAGATCCTCTCTGTGTTACACCGATCGTTACAGAACACCAGACCCAAAAACAAATGGATGCACCCACTGACCGTCTGGGCACACTTGCCACTTCGGTGGATAACATCAACCAAGTGCTGGGTAGTCACAAGACGATGATTGACGCCTTGTCCGGTTCTTTACAAACCCTCCAGACGGCTGTGAATGAGGTGTGATCCCCTTCTAGCACAGACATACGTATGCCTGTACCTGAGAAATTTTCTGGTCACAGATCTGACTTTCGAAATTTCAGAAGTAGAGTGTTATCATACCTTGAGTTGAGACCTAGATCTTCAGGAACTATGGCCCAAAGGGTCACATTTATTAAGACCTTGTTATCAGGCGATTCTCAAACTTGGGCATACAGTCTGCCCGCCGGAGATTTAGCTTTAACCTCGGTAGATGAATTTTTTAAAGCCATGCCGATAATTTACGACGATCCAGACATTGCCTCGACTTCTGAGCGGAAGCTCAAGATGTTACGTCAAGGCAAGAGTCCGGTCGAGGATTATGCTGCGGAATTTAGGAGGTGGTCAGTTTCAGCCAGGTGGGACACCTATGCCCTTTTAGATTGTTTTTTATCAGGGTTATCAGATGAGGTCTCAGATCTTATGTTAAGTCAGCCCGAACCTAGAACTATCGATGAGGCCATTTCATCGGCCAATTAGGATTGATCGCAGATTACGATATCAAAAACAGACCCGGGGTAGAAACAATATTAAAATGGTGTCCTACGCTGCGCCTCCTGTGACTCCATCTCCTCCCGCCTCACCTCCACCCGAGCCAATGCAGATTGGCCGGTCCAGATTGTCTCAAGTGGAGCGGAGACGCAGGATTTCGGAACAGTTGTGTCTTTATTGTGCAGAGGGGGGTCATAGAGTGCGGAATTGCCCTAAAAAGTCGGGAAACGCTACTGCCTAGGAGTAGTTGGGGGTAATACCCTAGGCGTACGACTCTCACCCCTAGAAGATAAACGGTTACTTCTTCCTTGTACGATTACATGGGAGAATAAATCTGAAGTCTCTGAGGCTTTCGTAGATTCTGGCTCAGCAGCTAATTTCATGGATTACGAATTTGCTAAGAGATTGGGTATCCCACTTACCCCGGTAAAACCACCCATCCAGGTTACGGCAGTGGATGACTCCCCCCTGCAACGTAACCATCCTCTGTCTCAGACACCAGAGGTGGAAGTCACTATAGGGGTACTGCATAGGGAAAAATTACAGTTTTTTGTATTACACATGTCTACCTCCACAGTCATCCTTGGCATGCCATGGCTACACCTTCACTCCCCTCAGTTTAATTGGGCCACGGGTCAGCTAACAAACTGGTCAGCCCATTGTTTCCAGCATTGTTTAGTGAAGGTGACCTTGGGCCAGACCGGGATTCGGGTGGAAGGAGTACCAGAACAATATTCCGAGTTTTCTGATGTATTTTGTCCCAAAGCTGCTGATCAGTTACCTCCACATCGCCCTTTCGATTGCCCCATTGATCTCCGTTCAGGTTGTATGCCCCCTAGAGGTCATCTCTACAATTTGTCTGGGCCAGAAAAGGTGGCCATGCAAGATTACATCCGTGAAAACTTAGCCAAAGGATTCATTCGCCCTTCCCGGTTACCTGCTGGAGCAGGTTTCTTTTTTGTTAAGAAAAAAGACGGAGGCCTTCGGCCATGCATTGATTACTGGGCTCTGAATAAGATTACAGTAAAAAATCGCTATCCATTACCCTTGATAGACGATTTATTCACGCAGGTCACAAATGCTAAGATCTTCTCGAAATTGGATTTACGGGGTGCATACAACCTGGTGCAAATCAGAAAGGGCGATGAATGGAAGACGACCTTTAACACACCCGACGGGCATTACGAGTATCTAGTGATGCCCTTCGGGTTGTGTAACGCCCCGGCCGTCTTCCAAGAACTAATCAATGAGGTATTCAGTGAGGTGTTGGGTAAATTTGTTCTAGTATATCTAGATGATATACTTATTTTCTCAGACAACTTTTCCGAGCACAGAACTCACATCAAGTTTGTGCTGAACAAACTAAGACTGAACATGCTTTACGCCAAACTGGAGAAATGCATTTTTGAGAAAACTTCTGTCACCTTTTTGGGGTACATAATTTCCACCTCGGGTCTTTCTATGGACCCTGCTAAGGTCTCTGCTGTGTTGGAGTGGCCCCAGCCAGTGGGCCTGAAGTCCCTTCAGAGATTTTTGGGATTTGCTAATTACTATAGAAGGTTCATAAAGGGGTACTCCACAGTCATAGCACCCCTTACCAGTCTCACTAAAAAAGGGGCAGATACTAACCACTGGTCCCCTGAGGCTCGAGTTGCTTTTTCCACTTTGAAAGAGTTGTTTTGCTCTGCACCCATTCTGAGACACATAGACACCTCTTTTCCCTTCATTGTTGAGGTAGACGCCTCAGAGGTTGGAGTAGGAGCTGTGCTGTCTCAGCGCTCTGGGTTACAGGGCAGATTGCACCCGTGCGCCTATTTCTCTCGTAGGTTTTCACCAGCAGAGAAAAACTACGACATAGGTAACAGGGAACTTCTAGCCATTAAATTGGCCTTTGAAGAGTGGTGTCATTGGCTAAAAGGGGCAGAACATACTATTACGGTTTACACAGATCACAAAAATTTGGAATACATTGAGGGGGCTAAGAGATTGAGCCCCCGTCAGGCTCGATGGTCATTGTTTTTCTCGAGATTTAGGTTTATAATTACATACACTCCTGGTAGTAAAAACGTTAAGGCAGACGCCCTGTCCAGATGCTTTGAGCCAGAGACAGCACAGCCCTCAGATCCTGAGACTATTATTCCACAGAAAGTTGTGTTGGCAGCCACAGAAACTTGGAAAGATTGGATGGAAACTTTAAGCCCTTTCCAACAGGATGTTCCTGAGGGAAAGCCTCAGGGGGTTATGTTTGTGCCACTACCTTTTTGCCTTCAAATATTACAGATGTTCCACTCGCACAAGAATGCTGGACATCCTGGGGCCTCCAGAACACAGGACCTAGTCGCTAGGTGTGCTTGGTGGCCGTCATTGGCAACAGACTGCAAGGAGTATGTAAGAGAGTGTGCAGTATGTGCAAAAAGTAAACCCTCCCACCTGGCACCTGTGGGAAAGTTGCAGCCTTTGCCCACCCCGGGTGAACCGTGGACCCACTTGTCCATGGATTTTGTGGGGGAACTTCCGAAGTCTGAGGGCATGTCGGTCATTTGGGTGGTAGTTGACCGTTTCAGTAAAATGGCCCATTTTGTGCCCTTAAAAGGACTCCCCTCGGCCCAGGAACTGGCGGATCTTTTCATCATCCACGTTTTCCCGAAAACATGGTATTCCGGAAAACATAGTGTCAGATCGGGGAGTCCAATTTATTTCCAGATTTTGGAGGGCATTTTGTCGTCAAATGGGCATGGAACTGTCATTTTCATCGGGATACCACCCACAGACCAATGGTCAGACTGAGCGAGTGAATCAGTTATTGGAACAATTTTTAAGATGTTATGTTGCGGATGCGGAAAATGATTGGGTCAAGTTCTTGCCATTCGCAGAATTTGCGCACAATAATTTGAAAAGCTCTTCCTCTGGGTTTTCGCCATTTCAGGTGGTTACTGGGAAGTTGCCCAAGTTCTCCCCATTGCCAGTAGCTTCCACTCCGTTTCCAGCTCTGGAGGCATGGCAAAAATCATTTAAGGATAATTGGGGGATTGTAAAGAATCATTTGGAAAAAGCTTTTCAAAGTCAGAAAGGTCAAGCTGACAAGAGACGTTCTTCTAATCTCTACCTGGATAATCTAATCCCTACCATAGTCTTATGTCCATGTATGTATGGTTTAGTGCGTGTAACGTAGTCTAGGGACAATTTAGGGGGAAGCCAATTAACTTATCTGTATGTTTTTGGGATATGGGAAGAAACTGAAGTACCCAGAAAAAAACCCACACAGACACGGGGGCCAACATACAAACTCCTTGCAGATGTTGATCTGGCTGGGATTCGAACCGGGGACTCAGTCCTGCAAGTCGAGAGTGCTAGCACGCTATGCAACAGCACTGCGCGTAGTGTGTGCACACTGATTTTTATCTCGCACTGCTTGTGGTAACGCAGCTTCATGAATCAATCTGATTGAATTTATTTTTAAAAGCTACATATGATGAAAGTAATTAGGAGTGGCCTTGTACCTCATACATGTCGGTAAATGTTCCAGAAATTGCTGGATCAGATTCCTGCATGTGCACCGATATTCATTTAAAATGGTAGCTCCTGGCATGGGAGCTAAAGAGCTGGTGATCACCTCTGACCAACACTAATTTTGCTAAATGACCAGGCCAATATTTTAGCTGTTTTTGTGCAAATCTCAGCTGCAGCAGCAAAAGCAATTTTACCACAGTGAGCCAAATGCCCTTAGCAAATACGAGGATAGATAGATGGATGGGTGTTGGTTTTTCAGATGTTTGACTGACAGGTTCTGTAACTAAAGACTCCTGTGTACAGAAGGGGTGAACATGAACTTCCTTTTGCTGGGCACTGTGTAATTCACCTTTGCATAGGGTGACGGTAGACATCTCGCCTCCAATAGCAGGGTCTGTGCCCCTCTCTGCGTTTGCTTTCTTGGCAGCAGCCTGCTAGTAAATATGCTAGTGTGTTTGGCTGCACCTCTCTGCACATAGACTGTATCATGGCTAGTCACGTTTGCAGCTGCTTCTATTTCTAATCTGCTCCCTGATGGAAGGAACTGAGGAGGTCATCTGATACTTATTCTTTTCAGGCCCCCTCCAGACCTTGTCATAAATCTGGGGGCTACAACACTCACACAGGGAGGGGCTGCTTGCAGAGAAGGGGATGGCAAGTGCTGGAAATTCCCTTTAACTATTTACAGTGAGGAGAGTGCCATGTGTTCATACTTGTCACCGACCCCTCCCTTTTTACCTGGTCTTTTATTTTTATGTTGGCCCCCCTTCCAAGTCACCAGCTAAATTTGGTAAAATGCCTGTCCCTCCTATCAGGGGTTAGCTGGCATTGGATTGGGGCTGGGGGGGTGTAGTAGTTAGTGGCATCCAATCAGGGTCGAAGTGGGAGCAGGTGTGTGAATGGGCACAGTACAAATTAGAGGGGACTCTCTAAAGAGAAAGCTTTGGGTGCCGGTACTGAGGAGCTAACAGATACATCCATTCTCTCCGTTCCTCCCTTAGGCATTGGGGTGACTTGTCAACATGGTAAGTGAGCTGATACCAGCAGATTATAACTCATGTCATAACATTGCTGGAGGAAAAGTGGGCATCTTCTGTTTCCAGTTCAGACAAGCTACACCTGTGTATATGGGGATGACTTACCAGTCCAGAGCAAGTGGCAAAAAGGCTGTTGCTCGTAGCAACCCATTACAATGTAGCTTTTAATTCAGGAAACCTGCACTGGATATATCAGACTTGGAATTGTAACTGGCTGCTATCGCCAACAGTTTTGCAGGTCTCTTTTCTAGTGGCATAAATGTAGCGAGTAATATAACCAAATAGCATTTTTCTAGAGGTACCAAAAAACTAAAGGTCATGCATGGGCTCATTCATTAGTCATCACTGAAATAACTTGTCACTGGAAGCTCTGCGCTGTCATCAGCACTGATGAATGGCTGTGTCATCCAAAACGTCACATTATACCGAGCTGAGAAATGCATTATATATACAAGAATAGCATCATGTGTCCCTGTGTTTTGGAAGTTAGCAAGGCAAAGTGTTTATTTGTTAGTGATTTTCCACCTACTGAAGTGTAACCTTTAAATCCTGGGAACCGTACCTTGAATGAAAATAATTTTATGACTAATGCAGGCGTCACTTTACTGTCTCGATCTTCAGCCAGCATTGTTATCGATCGCAGCCCAGGTCCACATACTGATTTGTTGTACGTCGCAACCTGGGGATTTGAAGTCCTTTAACAGTTAGAAAAACTATATCCGTGTGTTTTGGATCTGTCAGCGTCTTCGGTAATCTTAATGCAGGCATTTTGTCTATTTTTTTCTACGGCATTATTTTTTGAGTTGAGTGGAACAGAGCCAGGCTGTGTTGATAATAGTATCTGAACTACATGCACATTATTAATATTATTACTAGTATTGTGTATTTATATACTGTAGCACTGAAGTATTCTGCGATGCTTTTTACACATAGTTTATATAGTCAAGTCACTAACTGTCCTCATAGGAGCTTACAATATAATCCCTACCATAGCCAGTTATTGTCTTATTTTTCCTCTAGTAGTGTAATTTTTGGGAGGACTTATTAACATATCTGTATGTTTGTGGTACATAGGAGGAAACCAACGCAAACACAGAGAGTAGATACAAACTCCATGCAGATAGTGTATTGGCCCAGATTTGAACCGGGTATCGTAACGCTGCAGAAAATGATGGCTATGTTAGTATTGAACAGAAGTAAAGCCACAGACAATCAATCTTACACTTGATGCCCATCTATTGCACAGGCTGGATGATCATTGCACTTATGAAAACACAAGACTGTGTCTTTTTATCTGTTCTGTACAAAACCAACTAAATACCCTGCAGAAATGATAAGTACCATCCCCACCCCATGTGAGGTGACCAACTCATGCTTTTCGGCTCACATTTATTAATGGTGTTTATACAGGGTGTAAAGCACTTCTACCTCAGCAGAATAATAAGTTGAGAGTGTCACAGAGCACTTCATAAGCTTTTGTCAGTTGGTGACTTGGTGTGAATAGAGAAGGGAGGGGTGTAACGGGCAAAAGGCCACAGGCATTGCTAGAGCCTCTCTCTGATCTACTAGATGTGTGAGTGTGACCCTCACAGCATGCCTTAATTTAATTCTGCTAGTTCCTAGCTGTTTTTTAATTGGCCACCGAATCACGTGTGTCAATAATTAAAGGTATGAATTGGCAAATCTGTCCTTGGAACTATGACACACAATAGGACCATTGCACAGATGCTCCAGATTCCTACATACCAGACTTGATTTTTAAAGACAGGTGGAAAGAAAACCAAAGCAAAAGGAGAGTAGCTGCTCAAAACAACTTATTAGAAAGCTTGGGCCAGATTTACAAAGCTTGGTACAAAGAAAATTGGAGCAAAATTACAACCCTTTTCTTTAGCAGACAGTCATAATGCATTTGTTAAATGAAACAAGTATTTTGATTGGTTGCTTGAGCAACTGCTCAAGTTTTGCTCCAGCTTTCTAGGCACATATCTTACAATTCAGCCATGTGCTTGTCCCACCTACCTCCACTGTTACATCTTTTGAAATAAGCATGTTGAAGGCACCTCCCGCCTTTCAAATTTGCAATTAATTTATTTTTTAGACAATAGGTATTACCGGTATTATTTTATCTGCATTTTAAGTACTTTTAATTCCAAAGCAGTCCAGAACATACGTTAAGATTATCTGTAGAACACCGGCTTGTTTATTATGGCAGAGGGGGCATTATCTGTGAATTGACCTTTAAGCTGTTGAAGTCTGTTAATGGGGTTATGCTGTCACTATAGAAAGACCAGGCCATGGTATGGATGAAGCTCCTCCAGTGTGCAATGTATAGGGCAAAGTCTGCATAACTTACATAGTGTGTGTAAAACTAGAGCAAGGGCTGGTCTGTGATCTAGCACATGTGTAGGAGAAAAGATGATTCTGAGGACTCTGTATACGTGTGCTGCGTGTTTCTGTGTGTTTACAGCCCTAACCATAAGACTCATGAGGTCATTACAAAATATAGGCCCTTGAATTTTGAACAACAGGTGGGACCCAGGAAGGAAGGCGGGGGGGGGGGGGCGCACGAGTAAGAGTGTGTGTGGGGGAAACATGGGTGATAAAATGGGCAAGATATCAAATATCTGTTTTTAGATATAGGATGGCAGATGATTGAGTCGACAGTCATCTTATATGGAAATATGGGACAGAAATACTTTAAGACTTGGTTTCAGGATATCACTAAGGGGTACCTCCACCTTTACCCAGTAAAATATCTTTATAGGTAGGATTCATGGTCCGTCTGGCTCTGTGTTCAAGTCTTCACATTCTGTCTGTTGCCATAAGGGAGCCATGGCAACACTGTAATGCTGTGTTTATGCGACTGTCCCATAAACAGAAAGTAGTGTCAAACTAAGGAAGCGAGTACAATGACAATGTCCAATTTACAATGATGGTGACCAGCCAGAGAACATCAGCACAGGTCTATGGAAGTATTATAATGGGTATTTATGATGGACCATATAACTTCCTAGGTAATTGGTGCTATGTGTTCATGGAAGGTGATGATAAGTAGGCTGGCATTGCATACTTGTGAATTTAGGGATTATTAGTTTCTGCGTAGGTGAGGGTTCAATGAGATGCTGAGAGATACATGTGAATACTCTATGAGAAGCTGATGGTTCCGTGTGAAGGTTCTGGGAGGTATCATCTTCCCTCCAGGAATGTAAAAGCTTTCCAAGTAGCACAGCTGCACTTTACTGACTCTCTCTACACCACCAGATTCCACCTGGACTTTTGCCATCACAGTGACACATAGCTTCCACCACTAGAATAACTGCATAGAGAAAAGCACTCAGCATCACGTCCAGACCAAGCAGCTCAACTGTAATCTCTCTTCACCACTTTAGATCTCTCCTCACTATTTTCTGGGGTCCCATTAACCAAATGTTATCACTCCTTAGCACTTAGCCCTCTTCTCACCACATTCTGGGGTCTCATAAACCACATCAGATTTCTTCTCACCACTTCAAAGTACTTTTTTATTTTCATATCTCTTTCCACCACTTTCCAGTGTACCACTAAGCACATTAGATTTCTCCTCACTACTTCAAATACAACATTACTTCAGATTTGTCCTCACCAGTTTCAGGGGCCCTTTTAACCACTGCAGGTCTCTTCATTGATTTGGATGTCTTATTATGTGCCTCCTTACCACTTTCTGGGTACCATGAACCATCTCACTTAACCACTATGTGAAGCCTTATTTACTACACCATGGCATCTATTCAATTCAACTTTTCTCCTAAGTGTTCTCCTAGGTGATATTTTCACACCTTATCAATAAAATGCCCTTTAAAGAGACTCTGTAACAAAAAAAAGTTCCCCTGGGGGGGTACTCACCTCGGGAGGGGGAAGCCAGAGGGTCCCCAGGCTTCCCCCTCCCCTGTAGCTGCAGGCAATCCAGCGCTGGCTCCCCCGAAGTCTCCGGCAATCCTGGCTCAATAAGCCCGACAAGCTACATTTATTTACCTTCCCTGGCTCCAGCGGGGGCGCTGTTGCGGCTCTCAGCACAGAGATAGGCGGAAATAGCCGATCTCTGTCGGGTCCGCTCTACTACGCAGGGGCAGGAGACTTGCGCCTGCACAATAGAGCGGCCTGACAGCAATCAGCTATTTCTGCCTATCTCCGAGCGGAGACCGATACTGCGCCTGCGGTGGAGCCGGGAAGGTAAAGCTTTCCGTTCCGGAAGCTTTTCCACCACCGCCGTGGGACACAGGAGGACGGGGGAAGCCTTGATAGGATCCGGAGGCTTCCCCCACCTGAGGTGAGTACCCCCAGAGGAACTTTTTCTCGTTACAAGTTTTCTTTAAGCCTCCAGAAAGCAAAATACTCAGAATAACTACTTTTCCACCTTGGTGCTTTTTCAAATGCAGAGCACTGAAAAGTTATTTTATACAGAAGATGAAAAATTATCTCCTAGGAGAAAACGTAGAAGAAAAAGTGAATTGAATAAGGTCCTTTGTCTTTCCTAACCCCTCCAGATAACATTTCATAGATAGATAACATAGTTCAGAACTTTCCTAATTGCTTTCTAGGATATAGTTAGCCAACATCTCTCATCATCAACAATTTCCAGGATTCCAACAATCACATCATTAGATTTCTCCTCATCACTTTAGGTCTTTACTTGCCATATTTGATTGCTCCTCACCAATCCAGATTTCTCCTTTAAGCTGACTTATTCCTAAGGAAGTGTACTTGGCTTGGCTATCATGCTAGTTCTGTGTCTTCAATATTTTTTGAGTCACTGAATCAGGAGACACGTGCAGATCAGGTGTCCAGACTTCAATGGCTACAAGCTTGTTTCATGCCAATAACAGAGAAACTAATTAAACCAGGAGGATAAGCATGATAGCCGAGCAAGGTTAATTTTTAAAATAGGGCTACCAGTGTCAGTCTCCTTATTTTTTCCTAGGCCAGGTTTTCCTTTAGGTCAGTCCTGACCTAATCAGACCCAGTTGTTTCCAATTCTCTACTCACTACATCAGACCTTGCTGAACACTTTTGGAGATTTCCTAAACCAGCGCAAACATTACAGTGAGAAAAAAGCAAAAGGATCTTTGCTAGATTTCCTGGCTTTCTCAGCTGCTTGCTTGTAATATGACCCAGCACTGAACTGAGCATCTATCTTTCCACTACAGAGCTCTGGAGCTGATTTATCAAGACAGGTGGAAGCGTAACAAGAGCAAATGTGGTGCAGTTGCCCAGAGTGGCATCTGTGTTTTATTTATCAGGTGAAACTTGACTGGCTGCTCTGGGGAACTACTCCATCTGAATTTTCTGTGCTCCTCTTATGATAACTCCATTCCTCTGTCCGTGGTAAACATTGCAGTTCAGGAGAATGTGTCAGAACCAGAAACTCTCCACATATTGGGCGGTTGAGCTGCATAATTACCACTGCACTGACCAACCATCATTCAGCTGCTGTAAAATGAAAATGAATGGTGGTGTCCATAGCCACTGTATGTTTGTGTATGTATATGAGAGCAGTTAGCACGTGGTTTGGGTACTATGTGGTTGATAGACATTGGTGAGTGGTTGAAACTTGCTTAGATGTTTGAGTCATGGACTATACCATTACCAGTCCTAAATGCCTCCATTCTCCTGTAAACATCCCGTTCCTCAGGAGTGGATGACAGGTGGTGGATGCATATCCATATACATAATTCTTTATACTTAAAGAGGCACTGTAGTGACATACAGAAGAATTCAGTGTATTATGGTTACAGTATCATAAACATTTCCTATATCTATACATTGCTGTATATTGAACATAGCTCTGCCCTCCCAGTGATGTTTAGTCTAGGCTGATGACCAAGTATATTTTGTATTGGCTTTGGAAGACTCAGAAACAAACATTCCACATTGATGTCACTGCCAGCAGTAAAGATATCGCCACCTGTGATACATTTCATAATGTAAATCAGGAAAGGAAAGATTGTACAATGGGGAAACACTGACTAAATCATTAATAAATATGGTAAAAAATAAGCATTTTTTTGTTATTTTCACTACAGTTCCTGTTTAGAGATATTTGATTTGATATTACCTTCTGAGATAACCCTATGAAAACATTCATGCAAAATAAGTTGTGGTTGATTTACTAAAACTGTCCCATAGCAACCATATTTCTTCCTTGATTAAAGGATGATGTCTGGTTGATCCCTGTGGGAATCTGATCCGTTTGTGATACATGTACGGTACTTGCCCAAGTGAATGACTCTTAAAAACAATTACCGTATGTTTAGATTATTTGATTTATCAAGTAAAATGAAAATAATTCTAGTATGTAGTTCCCCTTAGCAACCAATCAGAATCCTTATTTCTTTTAACAGCTGACATGAATGGTTACCCTGAGCAACTGCATACATTTTGCTCCCATTTTCACTACACTAGTTTTAGCAGATCAGCCAGACAGCTAGTGCATTCAGAAAAAAAATCCGTTATGGCAGCTTCTAAATTTTAATCATTACATGTTCACTTGAAAAAACTTTTATGCGAGCAGAGCTATTCCTCTCTGGGCTGTAGTGCAAATGGGATGTAGCCTGTTGTAGCCTATGCCTCTCTTGTTTAAAGGACTGCTATAGGATAATTATTGAAAAGCTGGCCCTAATAGAACATAGATATGGTAAGATTGTTTAAATGTTGTATAAACAGATAGTATAGTGTGTGGCCTCCATTACAATTATATAACTAGCATTTTCAGAAGGAGGTCATCAGTGGCATCTCCTATAACCTTTCAGTATAGAAACACGGGAGTTGTTTTTTTTAGAGGACAACTATAATGAAAGTGATATGGAGGCTGCCATATTTATTTCCTTTTAAACAATACCAGTTGCCTGGCAGCCCTGCTGGTGGATTTGGCTGCAGTAGTGTCTGAATAACACCAGAAACAAGCATGTAGATAATCTTGTCAGACCTGACAATAATGTCAGAAACACCTGATGTGCTGCAAGCTTGTTTGGGGTCTATGGCTAAAAGTATTAGAGGCAGAGGATCAGCAGGGCTGCCAGGCAACTGGTATTGTTTAAAAGAAAATAAATATGACAGCCTCCATATCCCTCTTGTTGCAGTTGTCCTTTAAGCATCTTTCAGAAAAGCAATCACTTGAGTATATCAGCAGTCATTAATTATTCACCTTTCAGACAGTTGTCTCATGCTATTTGGCCTTCATCAGAGCGAGGTATAGCTTGGCATGGCTTTATGGATTGGCATAGCTGTATGGTAGGACTTGTAAGTAGATGTGTTACAATGTACCCAGTTCAGTTGTAAAGAATCAAAAATGAGCACAGTATATAAAATGCATGCAGAAAGTGTCCAAAGCTGGGACTCTAATGCTACAACATGCGAGTGCTGGCCACAGTATTGCCAAATGACTAAATAGTTACTGCATATGCAGTATATTTCATACATCTATCTCTCTATCTATCTCTGCCTATTTTTATTATATTTATTACTATTGTGTTCTTATATAGCGCTGGCATCTTTCACAGCACTTTATTGAGTACATAGTCACATAGTCATGTCACTGGCTGTCATCAGAGAAGTTTACAATCTAATTCCTACCATAGTCCGTCATTGTCTTATGTTCCTATTGTAGTCTAAAGGTGGCCATACACTGGTCGATTTGCCATCAGATCGACCAGCAGATAGATCCCTCTCTGATCGAATCTGATCAGAGAGGGATCGTATGGCTGCCTTTACTGAAAACAGATTGTGAATCGATTTCAGCATGAAACCGATCACAATCTGTGGTGGTGCTGCCACTACCCCCAACCCCCCCCCCCCCTTCCCGCATACATTACCTGCTCCGGCCGGCGCGAGTCCCCGCTATCACCTCTGTCTTTTTCTCCGCTGGGTTCCTGGTACCGGACCGGCTGGCTTCACTTCTTTCTGTCCGGGGAAGTTTAAACAGTATAGGGCGCTCCTGCCAGGACAGGAAAGGAAGCCAGCCGGTCCGGAACCCGGAATCCAGCGGAGAAGAAGTCAGCAGTGACAGCGGGGACTCGCGCCGGCCGGAGCAGGTAATGTATTGCCGCTGTATTCCGTCGGTCGTCGGGTATTCGAATGCTGCTATCGACGCACTCCCGACCTGCCGGCGATCGAGCAAAATCTTCCGCATGGACGGCTCGACAGGAAATGACGGGAACGATTGATTTCGGACAGAAATCGATCGTTCTGTCAGCGTTTGCGCAACGATTTCACAGCAGATTCGATCACAGTGATCGAATCTTCTATATATCGGCGGGAAAATCGTTAGGTGTATGGGCCCCTTAAGACACATTTTTTTGATTAGGGAACCTATTAACCTATCTGTATCTATCTATCTATCTGTCTGTCTGTCTGTCTGTCTGTCTGTCTGTCTGTCTGTCTATCTATCTCCTATATACCTATATGGGCCTACCCGTCACTATATGGCAAATCATATTGATTGTGTTACCAAACCTACCATCTATCTATCTATCTATCTATCTATCTATCTATCTATCTATCTATCTATCTATCTATCTATCTATCTATCTATCTATCTATCTATCGCACACAACATTGACTATGAAGACGGGTGGAGGGTTATACAAACCTATCATTTCCTGGCTGAAAATTAACTTTTATCAGTCTGCCAATCTTGAAAACCAAATAAAGATGATATCCAATCAGCTGCTTTAGGTTGCTAACACCTGAGCTCATTGTACCATTTTAGTATTTGAGTCCATTTGTAAGGGGTTCAGTTGTTCCCTTTTTACAAGGTTATTTTGGAAATTGGATAAACTCACAATGAGATTTCCACCATTTTTTATTCTTTAGAATAACAGGGTCAAAGGCTAGATCCTCCGCCTCAGATTTTTGGTAGTTTGTATAATTTGTTTGAAAATTTTTTCCTCACTTTCGGTTCCAATTACAGCTGGCAGAAGAACAGGAAGTAACGTTCCCAAGTTTTAGTTATCATTGCTATTATTCTCCTTACGCAGTGCTTACTGCTTTACATAAATAAAGGATGTACAATACAAATCTGAGATGGACAACAACAAAAATGATACATGAGGGGAAGAAAACCCAGCACACTATCTAATACAGTAATTTGTCATCAGAATAGGAACGCTGTACCGAATCACACTTCAGATCAACAAACTGATCAACCAAAATCAACTGGAGTTTCACCAATCAGACTTCCAGGAGTCAACAGATCATCCTCTTATTCCAACCTAGAGATTGAATCTGCCAGGAAATTAATCTTATGTGAGGCTAGCTGTACACACCATACAATTTTCTGTTAGATTTACGTGCCAGATTTAGATAATTTCCACCATGTTGGAAATTATCTATCCATCTATCTGCCGAGCAATTAGGCATTGTTCTACTCAGTAGGAGATAACCAGAAGACAATGCACCAGAGATAATGACCAGTCTCTACCAGTACTTTACAAAAAATAATCTAACAGAAAATTTAACAGAAAAATCTAACAAAATTGTATGGTGTGTACTAGGCATAAGCACCATACACACGCTAGGTGAAACTTGGCCGAGGCAGCTGATAACGACCGCCTCTGCTGAGCATCCAGCACGTTTCTGGAAGCCACCGACACCTCTCAAACTGTTTGGCCAGGAAATGAGTGGTAATCTTTGTCAAGGGGAACGGAGATAGCAGCTGTAATATCCTATCGGAGCCTCTGTCCCTCAACATCTAACGCAAAAACAAATAAAGGTTTTGGCTAAGGTTTAACATTAAAAGAAGATTACAAGCTTAAAGGGACTCCGAGCAGTGCAGAAACTATGGAAATATGCATATCATTTTAAAGCTCTCTTTCTCCTCTTTCCAATGATATATAAACCGCCACCCTACGCCTTTTAGTTTTCGCTATTTTCGCGATTGAAATTGCCGCGGCCGCGATTTCGATCGCGAAAATAGAGAAAACTAAAAGGCGTAAGGCAACAATTTAGGTGTCGTCAGAAAGAGGAGAAAGAGAGCTTTAAAATGATATCCATCTTTCCATAGTTATATTGTATTACACGGCGACTTTTTGTCAAAGTCAGCAGCTGCATTCAGCAGAATGGAGCTGCTGACACTGGGGAAAGTGTCGTCCTGTGTAATACAATATAACTATGGCTTGATGGATATCATTTTAAAGCTCTCTTTCTCCTCTTTCTGACGACACCTAAATTGTTGCCCTACACCTTTTAGTTTTCTCTATATTCGCGATCGAAATCGCGGCCGCGGCAATTTCAATCGCGAAAATAGCGTAAACTAAAAGACGTAGGGTGGCGGTTTATATATCATTGGAAAGAGGAGAAAGAGAGCTTTAAAATGATATGCATCTTTCCATAGTTTCTGCACTGCTCGGAGTCCCTTTAACTATAAACTGCAAAGCTGAGCTTAGGCCACGGCCTAATATGACCAAAAACGTCCATGATGTATGCTGAAGAAAAAAGTCAGTGGGCTTGCTTTAAAAGGAAGGCCAGTAAAAAAGAAATGAAATACAACAGAAGTTAAACATGTAAACAAGGACCACACAGCCAGAAACTGCAGAGGGACGTAAACACAGGGACATTCATGGAGGAGCCAGTGCTGCAGGTACACAGTTGTACACAATCATGCACAGCAACCCAGAAATGTTTCCCTGTCATTATGTCCTTGCCTGGTCATAGGCACACCTTTAACCCCGTCACTACCACCACATATGCCTTTACAGTCACCGGCAAGGCCCCAGAACAATTTATCACTACTACAAGGAGAAATGTGCCATTAAACCGTGAGCTAATGTTCCCCCATTTAATCTCTTCTTGCTTCCATGTACATTCTATCAGCAATATGATAACCTCTGTGTGAAATAGTGGGATCTTCTCAGTGCTTTGATCTAGACGTGCTTGTGCAGGCTGGGAGGGGAAATGGAGTTTGGGGAGAAGGGGGCCTTCATCTTATGTCTGTCACTTCTATTCCTAGTGAAGGACAGCTGCTTTTTACACAAGGCTAGAAGAGAACAGGTGTCTGCTGCTTCTCCTATTTATAGGTATGAAGAAAGAGACGAAGGCTCTTCATGGGACTAGTAACCTATGTGCTGTCACTAGAGTCTGCAATGTGCTGTCTAGATAGAGCACTGGGGATGGGGTCAGTCTCATGATGGGGGTGAGGTCTCTATGACCATTTGTCTCAAGCTGCATGTAATATTCATTATGTCCACACAAGGACAGATATCTCATTTAGTCCCATTTGGACACAAGGGCCCATATGCAATTAACTTTTTCTACAGAGTTTTCTCCACGGTGATATTTTTTACTACTTATCAATAAAATAAACCACCAGCAAGCAAGAAAATACTCAAAATATTATAGTACTTTTTCACATATTTTTCCCTACCCTTTCAATTGCTAAGTGCTGAAAAGTTACTTTAACCTCCCTGGCAGTAAGCCCGAGCCGAGCGCAGGGGAATTTCTCAGGTCATGCTTGGCCGATTTGCATAATATTTTTTTGTACACGCAGCTAGCACTTTGCTAGCTGCGTGTACTGCCCGATAGCCGCCGCTCCGCGCCGATTTGCCGGCATCCTGCTGTCTCTAATACTTTTAGCCATAGACCCTGAACAAGCATGCAGCAGATCAGGTGTTTCTGACATTATTGTCAGATCTGACAAGATTAGCTGCATGCTTGTTTCAGGTGTGTGATTCAGAAACTACTGCAGCCAAATAGGCCAACAGGCCCAAGAGGCAACTGGTATTGTTTAAAAGGAAATAAATATGGCAGCTTCCATATCCCTCTCACTTCAGTTGTCCTTTAAGTCAATGGGAGCACAAGAACATCATATACCAAACACTGTGCTATGCGATGTGTGATTTATCTGCTAATTATTTTTCAAACTTACCGTAATTGTTGAGAGAACAATTGCACAAAAATTGCGGTAAAATGCACGGGAATCCTTTCAGTGTAAATGATAAAGAATCGTGTTTGCATTTGCGATTTTCAGCAGAAGAGAGCCCTAGTCAGTCATGCTGCCAAAGTACATGGAGTTCTCCAAAATGTCACCAGCAGAGACAATATTTTAGAGCACCCTCTTCTTCACAGAGATAGCTCACACATTCCAGCCAGAAAATGTCCTAACTGGTATATAGACCTGGGATTCTATCAAGGGAAGTGTGCTAACCACTGAGCTACTGTGTGTGTCTTCTATGCCTGACACAACGTGGACTTCCCAAAGAAGGAAACTTTTCATCCCCCACCTTCCCCCTACTTTCTCCAAGAGACAATACATGTAGTTTAGAAGAGTGACAGTGACACTGCTGGTCAAATCCATCATGAGTAATTATTTTGACTGTCAAAAATGAATATATGCTTGGTGCTGTATCACAGTATCTCCTACATATATATACAGTATATATATATACACATCTATTAGTGACTAACCAGACTGCTGAAAAAAATACGTTATGTCTGTAGAAACATTGCCACTTTTCGGCAGAATCTTCACTGTTTTAAGACTGCTCCGATGGTCCGCCGTGATCCAGCCGTAGCCCGAAGCAGATGCGTTACCCCCATAGGCTAAATGGGGGAGCGTATCCACCTGCACGCGATTATTGCGGATTGCACAGAAGTGCAGTCCACTTACTGCAACGTATCCCACGGATCCGATGCAGTGTGGCAAGTGTGAAAGGCTTCTTTTTATAAATTACTGCCAAACCGGCATTTTATAAAATAATGTTCACTGTCCGTTTAGCGATAAGTGGAGAACGGACAAAAAATGTCTGTTCTTCACTCAAGTTGCAACAAAGCCTTACAGACAGGTGTTGGACTAATCCATCTCATCATGGGGGATTCTCAGAATTTCTTTTATTTTTAAAGGCACTCCTTGAGTGGCAGTAGCATAGACCAGCTGCCAGAACAGTGGAAGATTACAGCACCTATTGTAGGTGACAGCTACACAGGAGGTAAAAAAAAATTACAGTGTGTTTACTCAGGGACATGTGAATGTCGCTGTACATATGTATTTTACATTTTCCAGTTTTTTACTACTGTATAGTGCCCCTTTAAACTGTAGCAATACGCAGCTGCGATGCAAGTCTATGGGCTGCATACTGTAGCGGCTGAAGCTAGTTAACTAAATGCCAGTAGCCAAATTACCATTGCCCTTATTAAATATAGCAATGCTTTATGAATAGGAATGTATGTTGCTGTTATGCATCTGTCTGAATTTGTGTACACTGCACAGCTTACTTGAACTTGGAGGCTTGAAGTGGGAATATCTGAGGAATGTAAGTCCACAGAGATAAAGTAAAGGTATCCAGCAAATTATGTGCCAGTGTAGAACATATAAATACCTTTTATTAAATAAAAATTAACAGAGTGCAGGTACCTTTTAAAGCCCAGTTAAATCCTGGCAGGTCTTACGTGTTTGAGATGAGGAGAGGAGTGCTGGAACTCAGAACCAATGGCTCAGGACTGCTCTAGAGTGAGAGCCATTTCTGGCTCCTCTGAATGCCCACTGAAAACCATTAGGTTGTACACAGCCACATACACTATGGTCAGTGGGATCTCTGAGCACTGGAATGGATCCTCCGCGGGTAGCGCCACTGCTACCACATTCCAGTACGTCTCTGCACATAGGCGAGCCTCAGGGCCTCACAGCAGGTAAGGCCAGCTTTATGATTTATGGAGCTATCACTAGCAGTGATTTTGCTGCCAAGGTTTAATTGGGCTTTAAATCCAGCTAATCTGTTGACAGACGGTCACCCATGAGCAGTGGGAAGACTGGCATGTTAATTATTTTGTCATTGCAGATTACTAGAAGCAATGCTTAAATATTTGTTGGGCTGGGTTAATAATATTAACCACAGTAATAATACTAATACAAATCACTAGTCAGGGGATGGTACTATCCTTGGCTGATTGGTAAATAAGGCATTTTGTAAAAAACAGGTTTGACTTACTATATAAAGGTAAAGTGGCAGCAGTAAAATATTTTACCGTGTTAACCATCAGCATCAGCATCCTGATTCAAAACTTCTTGCTTATATAAAGTAAAGTAACCCATAGAAATAAAATGGATAGCAGCACAAGCTAGTTTTCTTCTATCAAGTGACTATGAGGCATATTTCACAAAACGTATCTCATGAATTATCTCACGCCTTACTTATTAACTCACCATATAGCTCTCCTGACACCTGATGCATAACACATTATACCATAGCAACGTATGCGCAACCCTGGTAACGCGCGTGGCACCGATAGGTTAATGAAATAGCTCTCCCTGTTTATCTCATGAATTATCTCTCATCAGGGCTGTTTCTGGCTATTCTGGTGCCCTACAGAAGGGGAGGGGCATACAATAATGGCCAGTACACACTGCTGCACTTGTGCTGCGCTTTTAAAATCGCATGCCTTTTTAAATCTCAAGGTCGTTTGAAAAATCATGAAAATCATGAAGACCTGCACACACTGGTGCAATCCGATTTTTCTAGTTTCATAAAGGCTTTGCGATTTAAAAATCGCATACGATTTTAAAAATGCAGCGCAAGCGCAGCAGTGTGTACAGGCTCTAGACTCCTTTTACACTTAATCAGTTGCTCTCAGTTATAACTGAAAGAAAACCGATTTTCAAAATAATGCCCACGTTTTCCTATGGCATAGTTCCCACTATACACGTTTTAACTGAAATGTTTTTCAGAATGCACTGCTACAGAAAAAACGCGTACCAACGCACACTAAAACATACCAACGCATAAAGTGTAAAAGGGACCTAACTGATATTAAGACATTTTTGTACAAATATAGAAAAAAATCCTTTAATCAACTTAGTAATAGTACAAATTTACATAGGAAAACACAGCGATTGTATAAAGCCAAAGACAGCTATTGGGTAGCCATTGTATACAGATTGCACATATCCAACAGCCAGCTTATTCGTAACAGCGTTGCTTTGCACACAGTCTGATGGGGGTCAAGGAAAAACACAGGTCGAGGGAACGCAGCATACTGTATGCCCCTCCCCTTCTCCCCTCCCAGTTTGCCTAAACAATTTTCCAGTGGGATAATCATTTCCTACATTCATTGATTTTATTAGCCCCAATAACTTGTTATATAAAGAAATTATGTTGTTTATCAAAATAAGTCTATAATTAAGAAACTATTACCAGGCCGAGCACACATCAGTTCAGCCTAGGCCTTAAAGAGAACCTGAACTGAGAATAAAAAAAGTCAAAATAACCATACACAGGTCATACTTACCTCATGTGTAGTCTACTCCTAAATCTTTCTCCTCTCCTGCGTCCAATTTGTCCACTGTGATCAATGGAATTTTCCATCCTCCATTTTAAAAATGGCCATTACCCCATAACAGCTTCCTGGTCAGCACACTGTTAAACTGAAATATCACTGACTTGAGCCATAGGGAAACATGGACATTACCTTGCACATTCAGTTGTAACTGACAGCTACTGATATATAACTGACAGCAACTGGTATATTTCAGTTCTGACAAAATATTGTCAGAACTGGAAGAGATCACTGTAAGAAGAAAATGGTGAGCTTCTGAGAGGAACTGACTGTGAGGTTAATATGTAATATTAATGTGCAGCTACGTCATGTGTTTATTTTAAAAAATTTTACTCGCTTCAGGTTCCCTTTAAAGCGAAACGAGCACTGGATTTTTTAAAAAAAATAAACAAACTCCCAATAAGGGGGGTTCATAATGGTGTGTGCAGTTAAGGGTGCGGGGTTTGGATGAGCGCCATTACATACCATCCGCTTCTGCCGGTACTTGTGCTAAAAACCACAGATAAATACTACCAATTGATGTCTTCTCTGTAAGCTTTTAGCGCCATTTTTTGTACACAGACAGCATAGCTGAGCTCTGGCACGGCTGTGCGTTTGTTTGGCACACTAGGGATCAGTATGGAAAAAGCTGAGACCTTTGCAGATCTTTCACTGCATCTACCAATATGTCAGACCACATCAATGTACTCCAAACCTCCGCTGCCTGGAGAAATAGGTCATGTTTGAAGGGCTGAATGTGTGACATCCATCCTGACATTTTCTCTTTTCATTTTATAACATGAAGCAAGCATTATTTTTATTGTACTTTCATGTTCCTAAACGCCCATACACAGCTTGAGCACATCAGAGAGGAGACCGGCGGGCTGCAGAAAAAGAACTGCACAACAGTAATGGCGTCTTATGACAGATGATTATTGGTCAATCCCTCCGGCGGTTCTTAGCATTATAGCTGAATAATGCTGTTAAATGTATATGGCCTAAAGAAACTGTAGCGGTGAAAAAGGGCATACCTATGAAATAGCCACTGGGAGTAAACCCGTTATATGGCTTACCCTGAACCTGCACAAGTCCTGGCGGCGCTAATTACTAATCCCCCTCCAGGTTGACGTGGATGGTAGGCAGCTGCATAGCTAAGGAGCTGTGGGCCCCGATGCAAGTTTTACAATGGGGCCCCGCCAAGCACTCTATACCTAACAATTGATACGGCGCACCAAACCCTGCCAATGGTAACTACAGTGTCAGAGGTGCAAGAAGGGGATGGGAAACAGTTTGTTAATGATTACCACTATTCAAAGTATCTATAGAAGTGATCATTATGAGCAGAGGACCAATAGAAAGCGAATACTGTAGTTGAGGGAAGGCCCTTTGGGGCCCCTCTGGCTCAAGGGCCCCGATGCAGTCGCAACCTCTGCAACCCCTATTGCTACGCCCCTGATGGTAGGGAATGATGTAATTCGGCTTCCAGCTATGCTGGCGGCCAAATTACAGTGTTTTAAAAGTAATTTGAGCTCCATCTTTTGACGGCGCCCAAATTACTTACTAAGTGCAGCTCTAGCCGTAATTCCTATTACGGCCTATAGTGGCGCTGGCTGCATCCCCATCTCTCGCGCTAGTGAAAAAGAATGCATGGCATTTATCTTCCTTGGTTTGTGCAGACATCTCAACCATCAACACCAATGGAAATATGGTGTTGTCATGGTTTACAGCATGTTTACTACAGAGTTATAGCAGCTGCAGACTGAATTTGAAAGATAATACTTAACACCATTCAGGTACCAAATGCCTTGTGTAGTGATGACATAGGTCACATACATGTTTGTTTTTTAAGTGGAGTTACCCTTTAACCTTGGCTCTTTATCCTTAACCTTCTACCTCCCAGGTACCCGTAAGATAATCTTTTAATCCTAAAAAAGATAATTACAATGCCAATAATACATTAAATACACATAGATTGGTGTTGCATGAGTGTTCTGGCATCTTGTAATATAATTTTTTTTTAAAACTATTTTATATCAATTTTTAGTCAGCTATGAATTTCCAAGACTAATCGTAATCTCCTGATGCATTGCTTTGCAACCATGGCAACAGACTGCCTAGAAGTCCCCGTTTCCCTGAATGAGTAAATAGCTACACAGAGCAGGAACCCTTGTTATTCTCTTTTAACACTTGAAGTAATCCACTTATTAGTAGCAGGCTTTGACATACCTATTGAGCAACTTCTGCTATAAGTAATTTGGAGGCATGTATTTAATAAAGGCGCCCAGGAAATGATGACACCGTTTCAAGTATCGCCAATAGTTAAGACTTCGGTAATCTATCAGATATTAAGCTATCGACTTCACTAACCTATATCTCACACTAACCCTTTCCTACCTATACCTAACTGTAACTGTAACCCCCTCCCCCCAACTATGGCTAGAACTCACCTTCCCTTCCGGTGCCTATAACTATTACACCCCTACTTATGCCTAACAGTAGCGGTGTGCCGCGGTCAATCCAATCCCAGACACTCAAAGAACCCTGCAATCAACTGTTTTTTGTGATAGAAACATGAAAATCAAACGTTTTTATTGAGTAATGTATGGCCACCTTTAGAGTAAATACATCTGAGCAATATAAACTGATCATATGATGATAAAGTACACAATCACTCTTTACTTACAGTGAAACTCCATGTCTTAAATTCTAGAGTTCCAGAGATGAGCAATAAGGCAAGGTGGAAAGGAATAAAGCTTTTCTATTGGTCAGCGAAGCTATACATCACATTAAAGGATGAATTAGCAAGTTTGGAACGTAAAAGGACGTAGATTCCTCCTGACATTGGGTGACTTTCCCCTGATTAATCTGACACAAAAACATTTTGTTTTGCAGTTTTCAATGAATGTAATCTCAAATTTTGTACTTTATCATTGTAGACTTTATATTGCTCAAATTGACTTTGCAGTCTTTTTAAAGGATTTTTTTCTCTTTTTTTTCAGTTTTAAAGAACGTGGAATGGGGTTAAACATGTTTGGGTGAATTTATTGCAGTTTGTGTAGTGGACTTAAATTTCTCCCTTTATAGCTGGGTGGCTGCCATGGTTATATTTCTATGATGTTGGCTAAACCGCCCAACTTTTTAAGATAAGAAAAAGGGACACTGTTAAGACACGCCCTCCTGCCACATCTCTATTACGCCCCTATTAATGCATACCACAAAGAATCCACAAGCAAAAGTGTAGTTTTATTAAAAATGTTACTACTTCTATTTCAATAAATGTTTGAAAAAATATTCAAGAATATGTAATTTTATAATTAAAACTACATTGATACTTTCTGTCATCACTACTTGTCCTTCATTGTAAAATAAGAAATATATCACCTTTAAGGATGAGAATAAAGTGAAGAGTCCATTAAATACATTTTCAGTAGAAAAATACAGTTTCCCTGAAAATGATGCAGGGTCTTATATTATTTTTTTTTGCATTGGGACTTATTTTCAGGGGATTATTTTTCCATGAACAACAATCTACATTTATTCTTGAACATAAAAGTCAACATTTATTCAAATATAACATCCCATGACAGCAAAAACAAATAGGGCTGGCAAGTGCTGATGGTGGATGGAATCTGGGCTCTCACACAGATTGGGTAGTCGTGCTGGTGTCACTCCTGTGACAGAATCATCACATGCTCTCGGGTGCCTTGGCATCCCAGCTGTCTCTTCCAGTTCCACTGCAGTCAAGCATGGTCGTTGCTGCCCCCTGGTGCCTGGAAACAGACACAACACTCTAATCAAATGAGCTCAGGAATGGAATGACCCCACTGGGACTATGCAAACTGTAAGTGAGAGCCCGCCACTTGGCAGCCCTTATTATTTTTGGTATTGTGGGGTCTTTTGAGTGTGATTATTTTAGGGGTGTCCGCTTTCTTTGGTGAAGAATCTATCTGTCCTGCAACATTTTACATACTTTTTTTTTTTTTTAATAAACTGTAACCAGTGCCTATTTTTGGAGTAGGGTTTATATTTCAAGCACCCTTAAAAATCATGGTAGAGCTTTTTTTCAGGGTAGGTCTTATTTTTCTCTTAGGAATGATGTTCAGATGTTTTTACATAGATATTAACATCATTCCTAAACGAGGGACAAATGAACAAAAAAAGAGGGTAATTCTGCGCATGTGCAGAACGCTCCCGACACAGGAGCAAGACCAGGGTGCGCATGTCTCAGGGCCGCGCGTGCGCAGTAGCCACCGACTGCCTGGAGGGGATCAAGAGGAAGTCGTAGGCACAGTAGGATTCAAGGGAGCTGGAAGAAACCCCAGGTAAGTTAAAGAGAACCCGAGGTGAGTTTTACAAATCCTAATTGCATACAGAGGCTGGGTCTGCATATAATGCCCAGCCTCTGTTGCTCCCTGCCCACGTCCCTTCCTTCCCTGCTTATTGGAGGGAAGGGACACGGGCGGGGAGAGGCGAAATAGAGAAGACGGGGGAGCGGCAGAGAGTGACAGTGTGCATGTAAACAGCCTGCTGGCTACACGCTGTGTGTCGCTAGCACGGCATTTTACTTTGGGGGGTAAAGCAGAGCACGAGGGGGGGGGGTCTGGGGGGAAAAATATAGCAACAGAGGCTGGCCATGATATGCAGACCCAGCCTCTGTATGCAATTAGGATTTGTAAAACCCACCTCGGGTTCTCTTTAACCACTTCAGCCTACAGTGTTGTTTCACCTTATGCATCCGAGCAACTTTCACCTCCCATTCATTCGCCAATAACTATAAATATCACTACTTATCACACTGAAATTATCTATATCTTGTGTTTTCCGCCACTATTTAGGCTTTCTTTGGGTGGTACATTTTGCTAAGAATTATTTTATTCTAAATCCATTTTAACAGGAAGATTAAGAAAAAAATGGGAAAAATTCATTATTTCTCAGTTTTTGGCCATTATAGTTTGAAATTAATACATGCTACCGTATTTTATTTGCCCATTTGTCCCAGTTATTACACTGTTTAAATTATGTCCCTATCACAATGCATGGCTCCAATATTTTATTTGGAAATAAAGGTGCATTTTTTCAGTTTTTCATCCATCACTTATTACAAGCCCATAATTTTAAAAATAACAGTAATATACTTACTACATACATATTAGAAAAGTTTAGACCCTAAGGTAGCTATTTATGTATTTTTTTTTTATCATTTTTTTTTTTCAAAAAAAAAAATGTGGTGTAGCTATTGGGGAGTGTGGGAGGTAAGGGACTATTTTTAACAATAAAAAAATGTTATTATCTGGAAAATTTTATTTCCAGATGTAATTTTACTATTTGACTACAACATGCCAGGTATTATTACGCAAGCGGAAGTAACGCGTGGACGGGACAGAAGGGGATTTATGAAAGACAAAGCCGTCTCGCTGATGGTGTTGGTCTTTTATACGGAGACTTAGATCAATGAATGGGAACTGTGTTCCCATTCATTGATCTTCGGGCTAACGGAAGGACGGCGGGAGCACGCTCTGGAGCGCACCCGACACATCGGCAGCAGGGCAGGCTATCTGGACAGATATATCCGTCCAGATAAACCTAAGTGGTTAAAATCTTTTTTTTTGGGGGGGGGGGGGGGGGCTTAAGATTGCCTTTGAGGGAAAAGGAACAATTGGAAACTATGACATTGGCTGAAAACATTATATACCCACAAATTAGGTTTTCAGATGAAGAAGCTGTTTTGTCCTGAGATGAGAAGATCTTTTGTACAGGAGATGCTTGGACAAAACAGCCATTATTGGCCATTTTAGCTGGCCAAAGTATAATTTCTATTGCTGTCTTCAGGGAACCATTGTATAAAACAGCAGTGTCAGCAGTGTAGCAATAGGGTGTGCAAAGGTTGTAAATGCATCGGGGCCCTTGGGCCAGAGGGGCCCTCCTCAATCACAGTATTAGCTCTCTATTGGTCTTGTGCTATTGATAATCACTTCTATAGATGTTTTAAATAGTAGTAATCATTTACAAGCTGTTCCCCATCCCCTCCTTGCACCTCTGACACTGTGGTTGGCCTTGGCAGGTTTTGGTGCGCCGTATCAATTGTTATGTATAGAGTGCTTGGGGGGCTCCATGTAAAACTTGCACCGGGGCCCATAGCTCCTTAGCTACGCCACTGAGCAGTGTATATAAATTGCTTAGCTCCCCTACACTGCAATTATTTCCTGTACTTTGCATTTTAAGAAGGGATCAACATTTCTGTGTAGCTTTGGCTTCAAAGCCCCATCTTCTTTCTTTCTGTGGAAAATAATGTGACTGGGCTATATTTAGTGGTGGGAAAGTTTTTCCCCACCTCTAAAATAGTGGCATGAACATTACCATTACATTGGTGGTACAATCCCCTGATTTTAACCCCTTCCAGCCCTGATGTCAAACAGGGATCCAGCATGGCATCAGCCTTTTAAAGTAAACCTGAGATGGGCTTTATAGCTCTTGATTGTACACTCTAACCCAGAGTAATGTGAACTTGTATTATTGGGACTACCATTCCAGTATATGATCAGGCATTGTATTACTACCTGTATTGTGTCGTTGCTTCTTATTGCTTATTAGCTGTATTGTGTTGTCGGCCAATAGTTATCATTGCCTGTAATAGTATGTATTGTACAGGGCTGCGTAATATGTTGGCGCAATATAAATCCAATAAATAATAATAATAAAGCTGTATTTATACTTACCTGGGGCTAGCTCCAGTCCCATGAGGTGTGTGGAGTCCCTTATGGCCTTTCCATTCTCTTGCAAATCCTCCTGATAATCCACTTGTCCACGCTCATCTGCACATGTGCGGCTTGACTGCGCACTCCCCCGTCGCGCTACCGCAGCTGGGAGTGTTCTGCACAGAAGTGCAAGATGGCTGTAACTGGCTGGATTTCCAGGTAGATTTGCAAGAGACTGGAAAGCCCACACCTCATGAGGCTGGAGGGAGCCCCAGGTAAGTATAAATACAGCTATAAAGCCCATCTCAGGTACCCTTTAAGATTAAACTGTCGGACTAAGTCCACACTTTGATCATCGCCAGGCCAATGCTGTGCAGCTGCACCATATAATATAAATATGACCTGGGTGCATTTGGGCTCTTCGTTGCATGCAGTGTCTTGGATCTAGTCCAGCACGGTGCTAGACTATTCAGATCAAAGTGTTGGACGAAGTCTGTCACTTTTACCCCCTTCTGCACCACGTAAATATCCTTGGTGATGAGAAAATTGGATTGGAAAGGGTTATCCTGGGTACACACGGTTACATTTCCTGTCCAATCGATTGGGTAATCTAACAGGAAGTTGTATCAAGTGTACATGTCCAAACAGTTCCTGATCAATAATGGGATAGATTGTCCCATTATAACTTCAGAAAATAGATCTAGTTATCGAATGGTAGCAGACTGGACATGTCAGAAAAAGCGATTCCCGTCAATCGGACAGAAAATTGCATTGTGTGTATTTAGCATAAATAGAAGACTATACACCCTCTGGTGACCAGGTGTGGTAAAACAGTTTTAACACCACAATGTTATTGCTGAAGATAAAAGCTAGAAGTTTTGAGTTAGGGTGCTTCAGGATGATTTACTGATTTACTTCAAAAGCTTTCTGAAAATAGTGGAAAACAGCACTATTTCTTGCACAATACATTGTCATGACTCTGCAGCCTAAACTCTTACTGCCAGATAGAAAGACCAGAGATGTAGACCAACTAGAAGGAAAAGGAGAACCAATTCTGTTGATGTTCAGGCAACTAAATGACAATAGCGCCCTCTTGTGGTATTCACGCTTTATGTACTACATTTGCTGTCTAATACACAGTCACTAAGCTCACATCCCCACCTAGTGTCCGTATAATATACTGCAGTCCAGATTAAATAATTATTAATAATAAATATAACAAATATTATTATCATTATTATTACTATAACAGCAAAATATGCAGTGTTGAATTCAGCTTAATACCAAAATTAATCCATACATTGACATGATGGAAAACAGCTGATACTTTTAAAGTACATAAAGGATGATTATTGAAAACTAACAGCTGCCTCAATACCCCTTTGTTGTAAAAATTACCACCTCACCCATCAAATGCCTGTTATAAAAATGAAAAACAGACTTCCTACCGATACAGTAAAAACACAGAGAGAGACCAGGAGCCCTTTATGATGTAGTATATTAATGTCAAATTCTGGATAGATACAAAGTGATAAGGTACTCACAAAGGTGGGGTGCAAGACCAGCAACCACAGTATAAAAACCAGTGAGGAAATCCCATCCCCACTCTGGTTCTTTGTCTTCAAATGTGTGGGTTGCACTCCAGAAAAAAACAAATGTATGGTTACACAAAACACACAATTGACAGCAACCTCTAATACATAGGGGGCTGTAAACAATATCACTTGGAGAGAGAAGGTGCCCCAAAAAATAATCATGGATGTAATAAACATAAAATGGCTTACCTCGAAGAAGAAGGGGCAACGCCAATATAAGAAAGAAATTTTAATAATTAGATAACGCGTTTTGTGGAGCACAGCTCTAACCTCAAAACAGTGTCCCAAAACATGGCAAAACCTGGTAACCCCACACAAAATATCACAATAAAACAAAAAAACAAAGATACCAAAGATACACACAGTAAGTAAAGGATAATATGATCAAAAAAATAAATCTAAATCCCAGTTCAAAAGAGAGGGAAACAGTACAATGAGGCTCTAATTGTGAGCAAAGAGACCTTCAAACAATCCATTTTCTTACCTTACATTTACTTAGTTGTCTTCACTTTAATTCAAGTAGCAATTTAATCGCCAGAGAACTGTAGGGAATCAGCCAACATTTTCCCTGAAACTTGTCTTCCAATGTTATCTTCTGTGATCAGTGCTCCATAGACCATGAGAAATTAGCTATGTTGTCCAGGTTAATGAATCATCCTCCATTTGGGTGCAGCATCTGCAAAATACATAAATGACATTAGCAGTGTTCAGGGACGGATTTGTGCTTTTTTCCTCCCCAAAACTATTGCCTTGTGCTGACCCGCTCACCATGAACAACCTCCTCCTTTTGCTTCATTTTATATCTCTCTGGGTAGTCCTAGTGTGTGTTATTTCTACCGCTATATAGTCTGTTAGATGCTCATACACTTATCGACTTTCCCATTCCATTCCCTGCAGATCAATTCAATCGATTCCCCAAAAATGTCCAATTGATCAATTTTCGGTCAATTTTGACCAAAAATGTATCAAGAGTATTGATCAAACAGGATGGGAGATTTAGGTTGATTGGATGCAGGGCAGGAGCGATGGTAAATCGACAAACCGTGCAGTTGGATTGATTTTCAATAGTTTCCTTGGTAGAACAGACGTGAGTCAGCTGTGTAGCTGACGACACATACTGTTGCAATCCAGAGGGATGATGGAGTGTGACGTCATGTGGTGGTGGGGGAGATCTTCAGGCGGTCCCAGCGCTGAATCTCATCTGCTGTGGAGGACAAGGGAAGCCTCTTAAGGATCCAGAGGCTTCCCTCTCCTGAGGTAAGTACCTCCCAGGGGAACTTTTTTTTCTTACAGGTTTACTTTAAGGAAGTTTGAAACATAACTAAAGCAAAGTTTCCAGACTTGGTGACTGATAACTAGGCCCTATTGTACATTCAGAGGACCTAACTTATCTTTGTGCCACTCAGCAAAATGAGGCCTGGAACCCACCGGAAATACTTTTTATTAGTGTTTTTTGCAGAATTTTTGGCAAGATATAAAAGCGCTTGTATAATGTATGTTTTTTGTGTGTGTGTGTTCTGGGTAGTAAAATTGCTGCAAATTCGCTTTTATACAGCGATTGCAAAGTGATCCTACACTTTGTATTGGAGCGCAATCGCTCCACAAATGCTGCATGACCCGCAATTACGATTTGGGAAAATTGCAATCGCTCCTGTGGAATCACCTCCATTGAAGTACATTAGCCTAGTGCGACTGAAACAGCTCCTGTGGGTCCCAGCCCTGATACTTTTCTTGTACTGTACTTACTGTTTGCCAGTAACACCAGCAGGTGGTGCTGTAAACAAATACTGTAATCACTTTTTCATTTGTGAGTTATTTTCCTGATGAAGAAAATATATACTACAGGTATTAAAATCCATTCTGATGATGAGGATGATGTTATCCATTCAGTCGTGTCCGACTCTTGGCGATTCTACGGGTTAACTCACTCCATGCTGTCCGATCTTGTACCATTTCTGCCAGTTGCCTTAAGCTCAATCCTGTGTCAGCTTTGATGGTGTCAAGCCAACGCGTTCTCTGGTGGCCTTGTTGCCTTTTGCCACTGATCAGTCCTAGCATTAGGTCTTTCTCTAAGGAATATGATCGCATCATGTGGCCGAAATATGTGAATCTGGTGATCTTGCCTTCCAGTGACATGTCTGGTCTTATACGTTCCAATACTTCTTTGTTTGTCATTCTTGCTGTCCATGAAATGCGAAGCAACCGTCGCCAGCACCACAACTCTAAGGAGTTGATTTTTCTTCTATCTGCTTTTCTTAGGGTCCAACTTTCGCAGCCATATGTGGTTATGGGGAAAACAATGGCATGAACCAGTCTACATTTGGTAGTAATGTTAATGTCTTTGCTTTTCCATACTTATCATCACGTTTCTGCCGAGGGTTATCCGACGTTTTATTTCATGACTACAATCACCATTTCGATCGATCTGAGAGCCGAGGAAGGTGAATTCCTGCACACACTCAATCTTTTCATTGTCAACTGCTATCTTGATATTGCCGTCATCTACTGTTGTCATGATCTTGGTCTTTTTGATATTCAGGTGGAGGCCAAACTTTGCACTTTCACCTTTGATTCGATTAATCAGATGCTGCAGACCATCCGCCATTTCTGAGAGAAGAGTTGTGTCATCAGCATACCGAAGGTTACTGATGTTTTGTCCGCCAATTTCTTTTTCCTTGAGATCCAATTTTCTCATCATCACTTTGGCGTAAAGGTTAAACAGGAAGGGGGATAGGATACAACCTTGCCTCACACCTTTACCAATTTTTAACCAATCCGTGTCTCCATAGGGTGTTCGTACTGTGGCTTCTTGGCCGTTATATAGTGATCTTATCAGCTTAACCAGATGAGTTGGCACGCCCAGTTCACCTAAGGCTTTCCACAGCTTATCGTGTTCGACACAATCAAAGGCTTTTTTATAGTCGATAAAGCACATATAGACATTCTTCTGATATTTGTGGGATTTCTCCAAGATCCATCGAAGATTCGCAATATGATTGCGAATGCCACAACCTCTTCTAAAACCTGCCTGATCATCAGGTAACTCTCTGTCAATGACTGGATTGAGGCGTTGATGTATGATCTTAAAAAGCACTTTGCTCATGTAAGGAATGAGGGCAATTGTGCGGTAATTAGAGCAATCTTTAGAATCTCCCTTCTTTGGCAATGGAATAAAAACTGACCGTTTCCATTCTTTCGGCCATGTGTTGGTTTCCCAGATAGAAAATCCATTCTAGTAAATAACAAAATCACAAATATAGAAATATTTATGTGTTATAACCTTAATATGTTAAGCCACACCTGTAATACATTAACCCACATTTCTATTAACTATGTGCCCCCCTGCAACTCCCTGAGCCTGGGAGGTCCCTCACAAAAATGGTCATATTTACTGCCTGGCATCAGTGCTGTTTTTCTATCTACCCTTAGGTAAATTTAATCTACAATGCGAATATAATTAAAAAAGTGCATTCTGCACATTTTTAGGTGAATGTTAATTTTGATATGGTTGCGTACAGTGCATTTAATTAACCACTTGCCGACCAAGTGATTTCCCATTGATCTGTGCTGGGTGGGCTCTTCAGCCCCCAGCACAGATCGTATTGCAGGCAGGGTGATCAGACTTCCCCCCCTTTTTTCCCCACTAGGGGGATGTCCTGCTGGGGGGGTCTGATCGCCGCCGCTCTGCTGTGCCAAAGCCCCCCTCCGCAGCGCTATTCCCCCCTCCCTCTCCTTCCCTCCCTCTCCCTGGCTCTGTGGGCGGTACAGGACGACGATACGTCCTGTACCGCCTCTGATAGGCTTCAGCCTATCAGACGGCGGCGATCCCCGGCCTATCAGAGGCCGGGGATCGACGATCTCAGCAGCGCCGTACAGTGTAAACACCGGGGATTCCTTCCCCGCGTGTTTACATTTCGCCTGCAAGCCGCGATCGGAGGCTCACAGGCAGTTCACGGAGACACCCTCCGTGAACTGACATGGAACGGCCACTCGAACGGCCGTTTCCATGGAAACCCGCAGACAACCAGTTTACGCCGATCGGCGTTAGCTGGTCGTCTAGAGGTTAAGGTGGTCCATTACAACTCAAGGTTTAAACATGTCATACAACTACAACACGCATAGTGTGAATGTACCAAGGTACTTCTTATGTAGCAATTTTATTAGTGCCTTTTATCAGTAATGATCCCAAGTAGTTGAAAAGTATTCTAACACAATATGGGTACTGCTATTGTCTCTAGGGATGGAGTGTAAACTGCATGAGAATAATAACTCTGTGAGGGAATTCCCCCCTCCCCTTATGGCTCGTTCTACCATCAGACTTACAGCAGACTGCCATCAGAAAAACGAGAAAGGAATTAGATAACAGTAAACAAAGAGATAAGGATTCAGATGTATACACCTGTACTTAGCAGCACTTCCCAAACATTTCCTATCTCAATGGGAAAAAAAAAAAACATGTTAATCGATCGTGTTCCTTTAAGCAATTTTACGACTTCAATGTAAAATGAGTGCCTACAGTTTTTGAACGCTGTAAAAGCTCTTATGTTTCATGGGAGTGTTGTCCAACCATTGTCTAATCAAAATTGGATGTGTGTACACACCCTTACACGTAAGGAACTGTACGTTATAATAGTGGCATTTCTGAGAGGGGGTAAAAACATAATATAAATTATATAATTCTGCTGCAGTTGAATATAGTTAGAGTGTATACCTCAAGTTTTTGCAGGTCACTTGATTCTCACTGTTTTCCTCATAAGTCACCTTGTACAAAATGTACAAAAGCATTTAAAAGCCGCGAGGGATAATGCCCAAAGCTACCCAAACACCGGAAGCACTTTTACGCCCAAGGATAAAACATTCACAATCTACAGCCTGTTACTAGGCACATTTGTGCATTTCAGACACTTGCCTCCTACAGGCTGCATCCAGCATTGCCCTCAAGCTATACACGTTGCTTTGTAATGTCATGTACGGCACGCAAGTAATGAAATATAAAACATTAGTGACCTTAGCCTGTTTAAAAACAGCTAGGTCTGTCACTAATCCGCCGTGCGCATGTGCGCGTCCGCCGTGCACGCACGTCACTTGCACACACACCTGCCCCTTCTGGCTCCGTCCTCCTCCGGCTCTCGGCAGTGTCTCTGCGTCTGTCCCTGCACATGCGCAGTGCCAAAAAAACACTGACACCGGGACACTTGGAAATTATATATAGAGATATGCCTACTATGAATGCTAGGAGGAATACCATGGAAATCTAGATTCTTACCCGCAGCTTTTCATGTCAGATGTATCTGGCAAGTGTCATAAGGAAACAGCAATGCAATGCCACAATACTGAGGCCTCATCATTTTTCCTGTAGCATGTGATTTTGGTATACTGTTTAACCAGGCAAGGTAAAACTGCACACTCGCTGCATTCCTGCTGCCTGGACGCCTGTTTACAAGCAAGCCACGATTAGCTGACCAGAGTAATCTCCCCTTCACATCCTGTAACAAATGTTCCTTCTCATAAATATTATGCATGCCGCAGCCTACAATAAAGGGATCCTAGTATAAACACTTGCCTTGATGGCAAAGCTGGGATTTGTGGCTTGATAGCATTGACTAAAAGATGACTATTGACATAATAATGTTGCTGTCTACTTTCAGGTACACGTCATGATTGCAACAGTAATATGATGAAGTGGACTGAAAGACATTCTTGTAACAAATATACTCTGGGTGCACACAGGATAATGTTACACAAATATGTGAAATACTCTCCTTCTCAGATTATATGATCAATGCCTAGACACTAATCTACCTTGTAAGACACAGACATCAATACAAATCTGAGAGACGTCTTTACTGGTATATTTATTGCCAAGAATAGAACACCAATGTAGAATGGAGGAGAGGATTTCTCAAACCCTTTTGGTCCACTTTTGAGATGCATCTCCAATTTAAAGGATACCCGAAGTGACATGTGACATGATAAGATAGACAAGTGTATGTACAGTGCTTAGCACACAAATAACTATGCTGTGTTCCTTTTTTTCTTTCTCTGCCTGAAAGAGTTAAATATCAGGTATGTATGTGGCTGACTCAGTCCTGACTCAGACAGGAAGTGACTACAATGTGACCGTCACTGATAAGAAATTCCCCTTTTTATCTCTTTCTTGCTCTCAGAAGCTATTTTCTGCAGGGAAAGTGTTTTATAATTGGAGTTTCTTATTAGGGGTCCCCAAATCAAAGATTGTATAGCTCTTAACTCCTTTTCTATCTATACAGTACTAAAATGTAAGGGACCAGAAGTAAACACTTTTGTTAATTGATTATTGTCAAAGAGGAACTGTAGTAAAATACCCATGAATAACATAACTTATTTTTTACAATATTTATAGATTATTTAGTCAGTGCTTGCCCATTGAAACATTTTTCCTCTCCTTGATGTACATTCTGAAATGTATTACTGGTGACTGTGAGAGAACGCGGAAAAGCTGCGTGTGCTGCTGAGGAGGCGGCTGATTCCGCGTCCAATGCGGCGGTTTGCACGCGGAAACGTGCGTCTGGTAACAGGGCAGAACGCGGAAAAGCCGCCGCATGTAACAACAGTAAGGCGGCTAGTTCCGCGTCCAGCGCGGCGGTTTGCACGCGGCAGCGTGTTTATGGTGTGGCTGAGTCTGTTAGTGCACACAGGCTTAGGAATACGCGCGCTGAGAGGCAGAACTCTTATACCGGGCAAGGAGAGGTCAGCTGATCACGCCGATCAGCTGACTCCAGAGCAGCTTACTATTGGTTGATCAATTAGGGGTGGTGCCGGAGAGCACTACTCCATATATAGTTACTGCTAGCCAGTCTCAAGTTGTCTGCCGTTGCGAACACTACGTGGAAGCACTCAGACCTTAGTCAGATCCAACAGTGTGTTTGAACCAGGTGGACCTGGGAATTCACACTGAGCCAGATTACTTGTACTGTTATTCTGTTTATGCTTAGACAAGTTCCAGGGTGTAGAGACCACGGACCTCACACCCAGACTAGGGAACTTGTGTTATCTATCTGTTATACTTCAGACTAGTTCCAGGGTGTAGAGACCACGGACCTCACACCCAGACTAGGGAACTTGCGTTATCAATCTGTTATACTTCAGACTAGTTCCAGGTTGTAGAGACCACGGACCTCACACCCAGACTAGGGAACTTGTGTTATCAATCTGTTATTCATCAGACTAGTTCCAGGGTGTAGAGACCAAGGACCTCACACCCAGACTAGGCATTGCTGATATCTGTTATGACTTACTGCTTTCCTGACTATCCCTCTGATCTCTGATTCGGTACCTCGCATATCTGATATTCCGTTGCCAGACCCTGCTTGCCTTGGATACCGAATCAGCCTTCTGTCTTTTGTACTTTATCTGTCCGTGTGTTGCCGACCTGGCGTGCCCGACCTCGAGAGCTATCACTCCCCTTAAGAGATAGTCTCCAGATCAGATAGTGACATCCACCTTCAGGTGTCACTCATTCTCTGGTCCTTCCTACCTCCAGCCTGACTCCACCCCTTGGGGAGTTTCAGGCTGCTGGAAGGTTCCTGTGCCCTCAAGAGCAGTTTTCCTTTACTGCCTATTATCACCTGCTCTGCAGGTGCATCACTCAAAGTACTACTGTTACACCAAACACTCACATACCTGTAGGTGTCCAGAGGTTAGCAATATATCTGTATTATCGGTGATTCTGCAGATCATCAATAATCAGGTATATATCTGCATTCTTGGTGATACTGCAGATCACCAATAATCAGATTATCTCTGCGTGCTGACACCAATCGTTACAGTGACATCTTTAGTTCTTCCAGGTGATCTGTACAGAATGTTTGTTACTGAGAGTTCTAAGCACAGAGGGAGATACTGTTTGCTTGGCAGTTGGAAAAAGCTGTTATTTCCCACAATGCAAAGAGGTTCAAAGACAGCAAACTGTCAGGACCATGATCATGACATCACACTGTGGGAGGGGTTTCACCACAATATCAGCCATACAGACCGCCTGATGATCTATTCAAGAAAAGGTAAAGGTTTTTTTGTGGGAAAGGGGGTATCAGCAACTGATTGGAATAAAGTTTGATACTTGATTAAAGATCCTCTTTAAATTGTCACCCAAAACGGTCACAAAAGATTATTATGTGGGACATGCATCTGAAGCTAACCATGGATGGGGTAATAACAGGCCAGTATGGCTAGCAGTCGATCACACTCTGATTGGAAATTGATCAATCAATTAGTAGCGATTGGTTGACCCACCACTTTGTCCTGCTCCATATGAACCTCCCCCCCTTCTCCGTCCTGCCCAAGCTGAGACACTCTTGTATTAGATTCATTTGGGATGGTACTTTTGCTTCTCTTGATGAATGTGTGTGAAATTAATCAGCCTCTTTACACATCACCTTGTTTAAAAACAGTTTAACAGTTTAGCGCGTTATATACAAAACAGAAGAGTAATGTGGTACAGAAGGTGACAATTCAATGTCATTCACACTAAGCAGTTTCTCAATGAAATCTTACTTGCTTTTTATCTAATTTCTCTCCACCTTCCCTCAATATACCTAATTGGTAATGCTGACATTCTGGTTATGTGTTCAGTTTTCACCGGCAAACAATGACTATAGCTAAATTGCAATACCTCACCTCATATATGCTGGCCATGTATAAGGCACTCTGACTGAACAAACTTCTCAACACATGCAGGATGAGGTTCATGGGGAACAGTTTATTCAACTGATGTGCAGTCTGGTTGCCTCTGGCTCAGGTCTTGGTGTGTGTGTTGCGTAACTTCTGCACTACAACGTGGACATAACACAATGCATTCTGCACGCTATAACGTGCATGTTATTTTCATACCATGAGGAATTGCTATGTTATGTGCTCTGCTATCCATAAATGCAATGCAGAGGGGAGTTTGGATAACGTGGTCCATTACAACATAGAGATGTAACCATGCTTATATTATGTTATATGGCATGCTCAGTTACATGCATAGTGTAAAGGCAGCCTAACTATCAAACTTAACCTAGACATACATTGTTAATTTAGTGATGGATGGGGTGATCATTCAATATGTTTTGGATGTTAATTGTCTATCTGGTCTACTATCTTGCACCAGTAGACATTACACTGGCGTAGAAATCTTCTCTAATGCCATATCACACCTCACCAGCCACTAGCTTTACACACTACATCGGCATCAATGAGGAAAAGAACAAGCATGTCTGATCTATATTTAGGCCTAGTTCACACTACAAAACAAGATTTTCAGAAAGACTTTTAAAGGAATGCGCTTGTTTCACATTCCTTTAAGAAAAGCCGATTTAAAAATGGTACTAGCAGCACATTTTTGATTTTCTCGAAATCGAAAAGCTGCATTAAAGGGAACCTAAACTGAGAAGGATATGGATTTTTCCTTTTAAAATAATACCAGTTGCCTGACTCTCCTGCTGACCCTTCTCTCTAATACTTCCAGCCACAGCCCTTGAACAAGCATGCAGATCAGGTGCTCTGACTGAAGCCAGACTGGATTAGCTGCAGGCTTGTTTCAGGTCTGTGATTCAGCCTCTACTGCAGCTAAAGAGATCAGCAGGACTGCCAGGCAACTGGTATTGTTTAGAATGAAACATCCATATCCCTCTCAGTTTAGGTTCCCTTTAAAAACACCCACATAGGGCGCCATTGTACTAGCGCTATGCCGATTGCTGGCAATTGGCATGCTGAGCGCAATCGCTCAGTGTGAACAACCCCTAAGTCAATATTTTCTTTAAATACCAATTAAGGATGCCTTTGTTTTTACATTTTCCCTTAGATGCTTATTAAATCTAACTTCAAATCAGTTGAAGGCCTTTTTTATATGGGCAGCTGAAGGCAGGGAATTCACCGCCTGTCAGCTGCTCCCATTCACCAGCTGGGCACTTACTAGCGTTGGCCAGGTGCTTGCCATCCTCCTACGCAACTTGTTGCTGGGTAACGCCACCACATATCAAGCGTGACACGTGTGGTGTTACCAAATGCTGCCATTCATCTGCACATAATTACAGCCAAATGGAGCTTGTGGCCGGCAGCCAGGACCTGAACCGCCAAACAAGCAAGCAATTAAGCCAGCTGTGGAAACGAGGACTAAAAGATTGCATATCACATGCTTTTCTTTAGGGAGTTGGCCCAAAATTGCCTAGTGAGATTGCTGCTTGTTTGGTTCGCTGTATGAGGTAAGATGATAGTTTCTGGTTAGATCAGGCAATGTTTAAATGTCCATAACGGCACAAAGTAACTAGAGGTATGGATAATCCAGAGCCAGTTCAAGACCAAAAAGGGACCTAGGCATAATACTTCTGGCAGAAGTCTCCAAATCCTCCATGTCCACAGATTTCACCTGGATGAGAAAATTAATGACGGGGTAGCAGAAAAAATTATGGAGTGTAAAAGGGATGGAGTAGTGAGACTAATAAAGTTAGGGGTTAATTCACGCAGCACTGTTAATATTGCTGTGCCCAGATAGCACATGGCAATATTACCGATACTAATAGCAGCAGAGTAAAGTGCGTTGTGCAGTTAGCATGACCTGCGGTAATATGGACGTTGCTGCGGTAACATATGTTATACCACTTGTGTAATGCGCATTACCATAGCAACACTCACATTACTTATGTACAGTAACTGGCGCTAATTGGGAAATGCGCGGTACTCTGCTGCTGTTAGTACCTGTAATATTGCCATGTTCTGTGTGTGCCTGGCAATATTAATAGCGCTATGTAAATCAGGTAGAAAGAGTGAGGCTAGTTTCACCCTGGGACAGTGTTATAACGTGCACAAAACATTTGCAGTGGAATGCGATGTAATGCACACAGAGGAAGTTTGAGGACTAAAAAAGTGCAAATTTACATCATATACGATTTGCTCCACAATTGTGCATGTATAAGTACTTCAACATGCCATTTCATCAAATGACATAGTGTGCGTCAACATGGAGAAATGAACATTTATTGTGTTTGCCATAGCCTTGTATTGTGCGGGTCGCTTGTCTGCTCGTTGTTCCGTCTCCAGACAACAGTATAAGTTATTCAGCTATCGTCAAGCTCTGCATGTATGTACATCAATCATTTTTAATAATGTTGTTTGGAATGATTAGCAACAATTGTTGCAAATTATAAATATTGCCTGTCTGTTACTTAAAGGGACACTTAAGCCAGGAATACAAAATTGTTTTTACTTGCTTGGGGCTTCTACCAGCCCCCTGCAGCCATCCCGTGCCCTCGCAGTCACTCATGGAGCCTAAAGTCCCCCGCCTCCAGCTAGTTCCATTTTCGCTGACAGGCCCTGACAGGGAGTCGGAGGGCTTTCTGCGCCTGCGCAGGCCTGGCCATGCGTATCCTTCTTCATATTCCCGTCCTCAATAGCGTCCTGCGCAGGATGCTATTGCGGATGGGAGCGTGAAGAAAAATACGTGTGGCCAGGCCTGTCGGGCCTGTCAGCAAAAACGAAACTAGATGGCTGCAGGCAGGGCCGGCCCGCTCATGAGGCGGGGTGAAACATTTGCCTCAGGCGGCAAATCTGGGGGGGGGGCGGCACCCGCCTCTGCATGGATGCTGGGGCCGCCCGCCGAGCTGGAGGGGTAGCGGGCAGAAAGGGGGTATTGGGCCTAGCGGCGGGGAGGGGGATCGGACCACCCCCTCCCTCGCCTGGGTCCCCCGATCTGCGCTCCTCCTCCAGCGTAAAGTACCAGGCAGCCAGCGTGCATATGACGAAGAGGCAACGGGCGGGAGAATCACTCACCTCTTCCGCGTTCCATCGCGTGCTCCACTGACGTCACTTCCGGCAACGCCGCCCACTGTATTGTAAGTGGACGGCCTTGCAGGAAGTGACATCAGTGGAGCGCACGATGGAACGCGGAAGAGGTGAGTGATTCCCCCGCCCGCTGCCTCTTAATGATATGCACGCTGGCTGCCTGGTACTTGACGCTGGAGGAGGAGCGCAGATCGGGGGACCCAGGCGAGGGAGGGGGGAGTCCGACCCCCCTCCCCGACGCTAGGCCCAATACCCCCTTTCTGCTAGCTACCCCTCCAGCTCGGCACTCCCCACCCCACGGGGGGGGGGGGGGGGCGATTTTTTCGAATCTTGCCTCAGGCGGCAAAAAGTCTAGGGCCGGCCCTGGCTGCAGGGGATTGGAGGCTCCGTGAGTGACTGCGGGGGCTGAAGGAGCCTTGGTAGAATTCCCAGGAAAGTAAAACTGATTTTTTTCATTCCTGGCTTAAGTGTCCCTTTAAGCAAGAAAAAGGGAAGAAAATGTGGTAATGAACTACTGAAGGAGAAAGTTACAAAGTGAATTGAATGTCATACTGTAAGAGCTCCAGTCACAGAGATTTGCCTTGTGCCCACTTGGTGGCAGTGTTTCATGCATCATTCACCAGGCCCAAGGCAAGTGCCCATATTACATTGCCATTTACGTAGCACTTTCATAGTTAATTAAAACATGCCTCTGGACAGAAATCTAAAAATGAATGTTCACATTAACGCCCCAAGTTATAATATTTTGGTAGCTGTTTTTTTTTTTTTTTTTCTTTTCACTTCCTGCTGTTAGCTCAGCTCCCATGAAGAAAGACAAGACAAAACAAATAACATTTATATTGCACTTTTCTCCTGGCGGACTCATAGCGCTTGAGCTGCAGCCACAAGGGCCCGCTCAGTAGGCAGTAGCAGTGTTAGGGAGTCTAGCCCAAGGACTCCTTACTGAATAGGTGCTGGCTTACTGAATAGGAGGAGCCGAGCATTGAACCTAGGTCTCCTGTGTCAGAGGCAGAGCCGCTACCTTTTCTCTCTCCTAGTCTCGCTTTGCACTATGGGAATCAGTGACGTTCTCACATCTACTAGAGGCTATCCCAGTGAGGTATTGCAGATTTTACAAACTTGCTTTCATAAAGATAGGTCTCAACGCTAAAGGTGGCCACACACCATACAATTTTTTAAATATCTGTTCAATATAAGAATTGCAATAAATTTTTCTGATCGATTGTAACATTTCAAAGATATGTCCAATGTACCACACACCTATGTTCAATTTGTTCCTCAATTATGATAAAAATGATTGGAAACTCAGAGAAAATTGCTAAGGTGTGTATATTAATAAATTAACAATCCAACACACACCATACAATCTTTAGTAGAAATTGAAGAGATATATCTGGCATTCCGGATCGATTAAAATCGAAAACAAACTGGAAATCCGATCAGATTTTTCAGTCGAATGAAAAAAAGCTTTAGATTTTTTCAAGAGATACGATCGTTTTTATCGGATTACTGTAAAATCGGATCATTTTATTGTATCGTGTGTGGCCACCTTTAGGTGCACTTAAAAAGAATCAGCTTGATGAGCAGGATGGCAGCATCAATGGAGACTTTGATGTGATTCTCTACCATTCACTAAAGCTGGCCACTAAAGGTGGCCACTAACTGTCCAATTTCTATCGAAAAATCGTTCGAGCAATCAGAAATTCTGATCGGAAGTTAGATATTGTAATACGTCGTTCACTACACATCAACAAACCAATCTTTGCTTCCTATCTATCACAATCAACAAGAAAATCCGAATTTTGGTTCGACGAAAATTCATTCGGACAACATTTTTTTTTCACTCGTTCATAATCGATTGTGTCCACCAATGGAGATTATTTACAACCAATCCGATCAGAATTTCTGATCGCTCGAATGATTTTTCGCTAGAAATTGGACCGTTAGTGGCCACCTTTAGCTATATAGCAGATGTCACGTTTCTTTACAGAAGCCGTAGACTAAAATACGTAGGTGTTGTCATTCAGATTTGGGACAGAGGTACACAGATTTGTGATGTTTCGTTCCAAACTTATTAGCTTGCCCCATCAGTTTTGATATGTCCTAGAGATTCTTCCTGGCTACATAAATGAGAATTTAAAGCTTTAATATTTTACTCTATTAAAGTCATCTTATATGTAAATAGATGCAGCATGGAAATGAAGCCATCTTTTTAGCATGTGAATGAACTTCCTCTGATTGCAGATTAAGAACTTATATCAAGGTGGCTCTGATGCATACTGCTTAATCAGGAGTTTATTATGTGATTTGCTAGTTATGGCACTTTCTGTCACTTTTTGCTAATCAGGGCAAAACATTATTTATTCCTTTTACATTTGAGAAGAACATCTGTGCCAGCTGTAATTTATTTGCATACTGTACAGTTGAGGGATGAATACAGGATAAAACAACTACAACTATGTGTGGAAGCAGAGGTACAGGGCCGTTTCTTGGGCAGTGCGGGCAGGGCGACCGCCCTGAGCGCAGACCAGCAAGTAGAAGAAGGGGGGCGCAGGCAGAAAAACATAACCACTGGGGAGTTGGTGACGTACGGTGCAGCCAATGTCAAGTCATCATCACGTCACCGCGGCGTGATGACACCTGATGTCCTGCAGGTTGTCAGTGTGCGGCGTCCATGGAGGAGTCAGCTTTCCGGGCTCTGTTTACCTGTGTGTTTTCCTGGTCCCCGCTTCCTCCCGGATGAGCTGCTGGTCACTAGTAAGTAGGCAGATCTACTTGTGACCTGTGGCTGTGTGACTGTCCCTAAAGAGTAAGGGTTTGCAAGTCCACAGGGGTGGGGGGGAAGGGGGCGCAATTTTTACATCCTCGCCCTGGGTGCAATTTAGCCTAGAAACTGCCCTGCAGAGGTATAACTACTAGGTGAGCGCGATCAGGGTGCGCACGGCTCTGGGCCACGCATGCACAGCAGCCGCCGACTCTCGGCGACAGGCCAGCTTTGCGGGGGTCTCCTCTGCTGGCCGGAGGACGTCGTGAGCACAGGACAAGTCCAGGGGGCTGGAAGAAGCCCCAGGTAAGTTAACATCATTTGTATTTTCACTGAAGTATTCCTTTAATACACTGTCCAAATTTGTCATTGCTTTCCTTTCAAGGAGTAAACATCTTAATTTCATGGCTGCATTCTCTATCTGCAGTGATCTTTGAGCCCAAGAACACAAAGTCTGATACTGATTCCATTTCTTTACCCCCTTATATGCCAGGAGATAAAAGGTCTTAATGCCATGATCTTCGTTTTAATTTTGAACAGGAGGGTTACGGTTAGGGAATCTGGTAGGAAGAGATCAGTTTTAGTTATTAGGGTTAGAAGGTTGGGGTTAGCATCAGAAAGAGGTTTACGTTAGGAGGGTTGTCATAGTCAGGTGACATTTAAAGGTAAATGTTAGGGGCAAGAGGATATGCTCAGGAATTAAAGAGGGGTTAAACTTAAGGGGCTAGGTTAGGGGTAGGTATCAGAACATATTTAACATTAAGGGGGGAAAGGTTTGGGTTAGGCATCAGGAAGGGGATTTAGCAATAAGGAGATTGGTTACGGTTAGGTGATCGATGGGGGATCATGCACCAAAACACTCATGAAACCAATGTTACAAACCTGAAATGCCAGACTATCAGTAAATACATTACCAGTATTCTGATTATTGGGCATTCACGCAAAACTGACCAGCTCCGGTATCAAATGTACAGTATCCATGCTATAGTAAGTAAAGTAAAACTTTTTCATCAATCAACATTTATTTTTGTACTCCTGAAAATATGTAATCACTAACCAAGTGGCTTCATCAGTTCAGATGAGGTTAATGAAATGCCTGCTCTTCAAGTTTAAAGGCTTAATGTGTGAACTGTTTAAAGGAAACCTAAAGTGAGGGAAATATGGATGCTGTCATCTTCATTCTACAATTGCAGTTGTCTGACTTTTGTGCTGATACTCCAATACTTTGAGTCACTGGCCCAGAATGAGCATGCACATCAGATGCTTTGACTCTGGTCTGACTCCAATAGCTGCATGCTTGCTGCAACTAAACAACCAAGCCAAAGCCAAATGATCAGCATGACAGCCAGGCAACTAGCATTGTTAATGAGGGAAGTAAATGTCAGCCTCCATATTCCTCTCACTTCAGGTTCCCTTTAAATGTCTGAGTAAAGATGTTAAAACTGTATTGTATGGCACTGTTAAAGTGATCTGAAAGTCAGCATTTCTACTTTGCTCTAAAACATTCCTCACAGCTTGAAAGCTACTATCCCAGATTTTTTTTTTTAGCAGAACATCACCGAAATGGTTAAATAAAGCACTTTGTCCTGCTATTCAGCTTCAAATCCGCATCCAAACGGGAGATAACGGTATCTTTGTTTGCATTCCAATGTTGATACATGTGTGTAAACACAGTGTAACAAGTGAAAAGGAGCTCTCTGTGAAGCTCTCTGTGCTTCAAGCACACAAACAGCTCAGAACAGCTAATTAGAAGATGTTAATATATAATAAAAAGCAGTTTTAAAAATGCAATGGCAGGTTTCAGGGCAAGATAAACGACACTTTGGAAACTTGTCATTTGTAAACAGACAGTATTACTTATTATTTATTATTATTATTTAGTATTTATATAGCGCCGACATATTACGCAGCGCTGTACAGTGTATATATATATATATATATATATATATATATATATATAGTCTTGTCACTAACTGTCCCTCAAAGGAGCTCACAATCTAATCCCTACCATTGCCATATGTCTATATTATGTAGTGTAAGTACTGTAGTCTAGGGCCAATTTTTAGGGGGAGCCAATTAACTTATCCGTATGTTTTTGGAATGTGGGAGGAAACCGGAGTACCCGGAGGAAACCCACGCAGACACGGAGAGAACATACAAACTCTTTGCAGATAGTGCCCTGGCTGGGATTCGAACCAGGGACCCAGCGCTGCAAGGCGAGAGAGCTAACCACTACGCCACCGTGCTGCCCGTACTTATGCACAAAAGCAAATAACTGTATGAGTAATAACAAGTCGGAAAACACATTTTTATTGAATGTTATGTCAGAGTTTCAGACCACTTTAAAGCGTACCTCCAATGTAATTTGGGATCTAAATAAAAGCAATTAATCTTCCCTTTATAACGGCACTATAATTCAGCTGTTCATTGGGGAATGACCATGATTGGCAAACTCTGCCCCTGTTGCAAACCCGAAGCCTCTTCATTTAAGTTTGGAGCTCTGTGGCCACCCCCACTGTGTTGCCGTGACCCTCCCCCAGATTGGCGGCCACATATCAGGCCACGGTTGCCAAGCTGGGGGTGGGATGCAGAAACACAGTGGGGGTGGCCACAGAGCTCCAGACTACACGGCAGACTAGGGGAAAATCCGCCTTGGTGGGTTTTTTAAAGGGGGCGGGGTTTACCAATCATGGTCACCTCCAGACCAACAGCTGATTTATATTGCCGTTCATTTGCTGGACCTACACTAGGAAATTATAAGGGGAGGATTACTTGTACTTAAAGAGAAACCGTAACCAAGAATTTAACTTCATCCCAATCAGTAGCTGATACCGTCTTTCCCATGAGAAATCTATTCCTTTTCACAAATGGATTATCAGGGGGCTCTGTATGGCTGATATTATGGTGAAAGCCCTCCCACAGTGTGATGTCAGGACCATGGTTCTGACATCCCACTGTGGGAGCCTTGTTGCATTGTGGGAAATAACAGCTGTTTACAGCTATTTCCAATTGCCAAAAAAGCAAGTCGCATCTCCTTCCACTGACATCACCTGTCAGCAGTAAAAATGTCACCATGTGATAAATGTCAGAATGTAAATCAGGGAGAGCAAAGATTTTACAATGGGCAAACACTGACTAAATCATTTATACATACGGTAATTATTGTAAAAATGAAGCACTTTTTTTATTACATTATTTTCACTGGAGTTCCTCTTTAAGTTTACGCTGGAGGTACTGTAAGTGTTGATAAAAGCTCTCTCCTCTCTATAGAGATGGTATTTCTAGTGAGAAATAGACAGCCTTTTTAATTTTACAGTATGAAAATAAATATGCCCTATCATGCTACGCAAAGATCAATTGGATAGTTAATGCCCAGTTCTACCAAACAATCTGTGAGAGGTATGAGCAGTATGCTGTGAGCAGATGCTGGTGACACAGCTCAAGCTTCAGAACAACAACACGTCAAAACATTCTAGTCAGTGGTGCAGTGGACAATTGCTGCCAGTCACTATTCTCCCAAGCTGGCTTAGCTGGCATGGGACACAGAAATCAGACTGTCACCCAATCTGATCATAAACTGATTGGTTCATGCAACAGAATTCTAATGACTCAATTAGGCTTAACTGGTGAGGAAAATCAAATGCAATAAAGTAGATGTCAGTGGCTGAGGTGATGCTAGTTATTAACTTGATGTTGAGAAGATGGGCTAGAGAGGAAGTTGGACAGGCAGTTTAAAAGAGGTAGGTTTTAAGGGACGGTTTGAACGGATTATGGGTAGGGGAAGGTGTGCACATATATACAATTACAATTGCCTGCAGAGATCAGGACTCGATTCCACGAGCGGCACTTTGGGGCAGAGTTGTGTACAGCTGTTCTGCTAGCCTGTAGTCATTGACATGTTCTGTTGCGTTGGAGGGGGGTGAGGGACGATGCATGATGGAGCAGGAGGTGTAAGTAGGGAGAACAATCGACTCCTCAGGTGTTCAAATGAGATGATCCAGCAGGCAGGATCTTTCACTGGCGCATGGGGGGGGGGGGGGGGATCAAGGGCCGCACAGAAAAGCTAGATTCTCATCAGAGCAGCCACCTCAGGTGAGGACCATCTAGTGTGAAGAGAAAGCTATATATAGTATGAGGACAGAGTTAGTATTTACATAGGGTCAAACTGGGCAATTTCCCAGGACCTCAAAATTATTAGGGGCCCCATAAGTCAGTACTACATTCATTTTTGCCTAGGGGCTAGTTATACCTAAAACCGTCTCTGTATGAGAAAAAGATTGTCAGATCTAGTGTCAGTAGCTGACTCATGTAGCTAATCTGCACTGTGTCTGTGTGTATAAATGGGTGTGGGGTATATTTTAAACCTTAAAGATGATTTAGCACAGTTGCAGGAACTGGACTGGACAGAATGTATTCCCTGAGAAAGGGGTCTATTTTGGCTCTGAAACATTGGACATGATGAATAAATAACACTTTTAGCATTGATCGCAGTGCTGTCCTCTACTGAAAACTGGAAGGACAACTCCATAATGTGTTAAAAATTTGTAGAGATGATCAATGGGATACAAATAGTTCCATCTTGCGAGTATATTTAATGCAATGTAAATTTAATTGTATGGAGCTGGAATTAGGCCAATCAAATCCACTTCCTATAGATTTAACTGGCAAAGTTCCAAACTGCATATAATGTGCATTACATTTTTATAAAAGCCAGAATTATTAGCATCTTACTGCCCAGTTCTAGTTAAAACTTATGTACCTGCTAATCTTTGAAAAGTACATTTTTAAAAGGTATAAATTAGAAACTTTATCCCTGTTATTTGCCCAGTCCAGTGACACTTAATGAAGTTTTCCCTTAAAGAAAACCCAAGGTGGGTTCTAAGAATCCAATTAGCATACAGAGGCTGGTTCTGCATACAATGACCAGCCTCTGTTGCTATACTGTTTCCCCCCAGCCCCCCTCTGCGCTCTGCTGTCCCCCATAAATCAATCGCCGTGCTGGCGACACGCAGCATGTCGCCAGCCGGCTGTTTACATGTGAAGTGTCAGTCTGCCGCTCCCCCGCCTCCTCTATAGCGCCTGTCCCCGCCCACGTCCCTTCCCTCCAATCAGCGGGGAGGGAAGGGACGCGGGCGGGGACTGGCGCTATGGAGGAGGCGGGGGAGCGACAGACTGACACTTCACATGTAAACAGCCTTCTCCAGCATGGCGATTGATTTATGGGGCATAGCAGAGCGCAGGGGGGAGACGGTATAGCGACAGAGGCTGGGTATTATATGCAGACCTAGCCTCTGTATGCTAATTGGATTCTTAGAACCCACCTCGGGTTCTCTTTAAAGGAAACCAGAGCTGACAATTAATAAAAGTTTTATACTTACCTGGGGCTACCTCCAGCCCCATCGCTCCCACACCCGCCATCCTCAGCCTTCTCCTCCTCCGGTATCTGGTCCCGTTACTTCTGTCAGTCGTGGCCAGTCTGACGTAAGAGAAGTGCGCTCTCTGCACTTATCTTGCGTAGACTGGCTCCGACTGGCTGAAGTAACGGGAGAAGGCTGAGGACGGCGGCGTGGGAGCGATCGTGCGGATGTGGCTGGAGGAAGCCCCAGGTTTGTATAACACTTTTTATGATCGTCAGCTCTGGTACACTTAAGCAAAGCTTGCTCCTTTTTCAGTGAAGTCTATTCATGCTATCAGCACTGCTGAGCGGTACATAATGCTCGGTGATGGTACTGGCTGTAGATGGGCTGTGCTGGAGCACAGAGGCATAAACTCAGTACAAGCTAATGGTGCTGCCTATTACAGCAAACCCAAATTGTGCCCGTATGCACTGGTATGACTACAAGGTAGCAGCCCCTGCAACCAGGGAGTAGGACCCAGCAGGTAGGAGGGGCCGATCTTCTTCCTTCCCCCTCCTCCACCTGGGTCCCTTTCCTGTGCTCCCCTGGATGTGTCAGACCCACAGATCAGCATGGCGGCAGTGACAGCTGGGGCTTACCTCTTCCACCGTCTCTCTGGCCCTCCTGCTGCAGCCACTAGATGTCACTGTCCTCTCTGATCCCTGCTTTTCTCTATGTCTTCAGCGAAACTGAGACCAAGAGGAAGGCAGAAACCAGAGGCCACCTAGTGGCTGCAGCTGGAGCGACAGTGGAAGAGGTAAGCTCCAGCTGTCAGTGCCGCTGAGCTGATCTGTGTGTCTGACACAGCCAGGGGAGCATGGGAGAGGGGCCCTGGTGGAGAAGGAAGAAGTCTGGACTGCTCCTCCCCACCGTTGGGGGGCCTTGGTGTTCTCAATGTAGGAAGGGGGGCCCCTAAAAGTTTTGCAGCGGTGCCCCTTGAGAAGTCCTTCTGCCTAGATGCTTTATTTTACAGTAATACACTGCATTGTGAGTAGTGTGAATGCGTGGCGCTGTATCAGTGAAGAAAGAGGCGTGGGTAGTGGAGGGGAAGAGGCGGTGCTGAGTGGTCTACCACTTTTTAGTATGAACAGGCAGTGAGATGAGAAAAATTAGGTCTTCCAATGAGAGTAACTTTCAAGGGCCTATCTGATTTCACGAATTTGCCTTTGCAAATTTTGGGGTATTTTTCTTATGAACTTTCGTAACTGTTTTTGCCTTTTTTGTATATGAATTTTTGGATTGCGATTTTTCCATACATACCAATGAACATAATTTAAATGGGAATGTATCGACTCAACTCCAAAATCGCACAAGATTTTTTTGAATACAAAACACCATTTTTATGCTGTGCCATTGATTTGCATTTAAGGCAAATCACACGTGAAAAAAGCAGGCTTGCTGCATGAATTTAAAAAGCAGGAAATCGTAGAAAGAAATATGCAGAAAAAATGTGGTGCCATTTAAATACATTAGATGTGCAACAAAGGAGATTTTGCAAAAATGCAAAACACACGCAAATTTTAAGGATGGTGAATGACCCCTTAGTGCTTTAACTACTGATTTGTTTAAGTATTTCCAGAATGTCAGTGCCTTAAAAATATCTACGAATTGTGCTTTACCACTACAGAGGGTCCTAAAGTTAGTAGAAACAGTAGGGCCATACTAGAAAAGTAGGATAAATAATTGTAGTAGAAAATAAATAGAAGCAGAACGTAAAGTAAGTCAATATGTACTGTCCGTTTCCCATCTCTGTATTTTAGGGAAACTTGCTCTGTCTGCAGAGAGTATATTTAGTAGTTTGGCAGCTTCTATCCATCTCCATCTCTGCCAGTCTTAGGGGGCTTGTATGTGAAGAAGTAACTCAATCCCCCTCTGAGCTCCTCTCCCTATAAGGAGCCTTGAAGAGTCTGCTAATTATACCAGCTCTTATCTTCTGGGCACCTGCAGCAAACTCTTGGGGTTCAGTCATCAGAGGACACAGGACTGTGACGAAGTCCTGTATCAACCGGCACCATGGCGCAGGTCAGTCTGCGATTTAGAGGTGTCTATGCAAACATCCAACTTCTCCTCATCCCATCTCCTGTTTTCTTGTGCCCTGCAATGCACCTTCAGTTTTCTTTTTGCTGGTTATTTTTAATGAAGCAATTGCTCTGTATGGGGGAATGGGTGGGATTTTTGGACCTGAATCACAGAGCCTGCAGAAGACGTTTTTTGCCTGAGCTACCATCTCTTGTGGATATTTTATATTTCTGGATGCACCTCATGAAGGAATGTCCTTGTCCATTTACTTTGCACAAATCTGCATTAGCTGTCTTCTGAAGGCTTCACTGGAAAGTGGAGCAGTGTTTTATAGCTAAGTCTTTCCTTAAGAGTTAATGGATGATGGATCAGTAATGAACGTATCTTTGGTTTGCAGCCTACAGACCAGCAGATGGACGCGAGGTCCTTCCTCAGCGAGGAAATGATCGCTGGTAAGTCATCTATACTTAGTCTATTGGTAGAGTCTAGACCAATGCTGCTGTATATTAATTTGACTTCTTCTTAAGAAGAGATGGGGGTGATTCACCAAAGCAGAAATGCTGAGAATATTGAGGTTTCACTGAGATCACTTCAGCATGTTTGTAGAAGTTCTTGTACCTTTACATTTCTCTGAACCTCATTGGATGATTAAAGAGGTCACAATGAAGCCTCACACATTTCTTTTTCACACATTTCCTTTTGTGAATTACCTCTGTGTTGTCCAGGTTTCATTTTTAGATCCAAAGCAGAAATTTTTGAAACCACCTTGGAATATTACATACACGTTACATGCTTTTAATCTTAGCTGGGCTTATTAACATTTGCTTTCCACACTGTACTTCTGACTTAAATGTATAATCAAACGTGTATCTTTCATTGTTTTGGTAGATCATTTGCCTAACTGCATAATTGTTATATTATTTGCACAAGTAAGAGAAAGAACAAAAAGTTTCACAGGCAACCTATACTCTAGTAAAAAATCTCTCTAGCATCACCATTGCATTCAGCCAATGGTTTTATTGAACTTTTTTTTTTTTTTTTTTTGCAGTAAACTATAGAAAACCATCTAAATACAGCTGTTGCCTAGTTAAATGACAGACTAACGGAAGCTGGTTTCTGATTGGTTTTATGGGTTTCTCTATATAATTGCTTGCACTGTGCTATGACCACAAGTGTCTGCTCTTTGTTCCCGACTTATGTTACACAAATATCTAAATAGTGTTAGATAACCAATAACATTTTGAAGACCAAACTGGATTTTGACTGAGGTCACTGAGGGACACTAGTTGCAGGATATGGGCAGTATGCTGTGTAAATATTAGACAGTGATGAGATGTAGAGAAGGAGACATAGTATAATGTAAAATAACTGAACAACTGTGGAACGAAAAATGGAGCTTAAAATATGAGGCAAAAAGAAGGGATCTTTTTTTTGTGGTATGTGTATAGGATAAAGTATAATATTTTGTGATTCCAGAAAACTGAGATACATATCCTCTTCTTTTCTAACAACAGAGTTCAAGGCCGCCTTCGACATGTTTGACACAGATGGTGGCGGTGACATCAGCACCAAGGAGTTGGGAACTGTCATGAGGATGCTTGGACAGACCCCAGACAAAGAAGAGCTGGATGCCATCATTGAGGAAGTAGATGAAGATGGTAAGTTTACACTGAAATAACTTATAGTCAACAGATATGTCAGTACAAATCATGTACAGTTTTATGTAGCATTCACCAGGACACAAATCCCATTTTTAGGTCAATCTATCTATATATATCACAAAGCCATGTGTTCATCAAGATTAGTTACTATCCTCTATATGTCTTTATCTGTCTACCCACGTTTCATTTGGCTGTAGCGTCTATACATATGGTTTTGTATGTTAAAGTTACAAGACTGGCTGTATAATGGCCACATGGACAGGAATATATAGCCATCTCATGGCCATTCCTGCCATCCTAGACATTCAGCATCTAATCAGTAAAAAAAAATAGTTTAGATTGTGTAAACTTAAAGTCATTTTAAACGAACACAGACATACCATAATGATGAAATTGGCTGATTTCTGTTGAATCAGAAAATCACGGTTCTATGGGTTCTAGCAGATAAGCCCTGTTGATAGTTCTTAGTGGGGCTAGGCGATCAATTAGAGTGGATATTTGTGACAATGACTGATTTGAGGAATACTGCAGGGCAAAGGCCTTTGATACATCTACATGAAGATAGGCCTCAGGAATGCACCAGAATAAGTAAAAGTTATTGTATCTTTCAGGCAGCGGTACCATCGACTTTGAAGAGTTCTTGGTCATGATGGTGCGCCAGATGAAAGAGGATGCTCAAGGAAAAAGTGAAGAGGAGTTGGCTGAATGCTTCCGCATCTTTGACAAGTCAGTAGTGGCCAATTTTCAATATTCATAAACCAGTACCTATACACTAGTAACAGTAACTATTAATTTATTTTAAAGCTGTGCAGCATCTCTGGACTGTAGCTGAGGTTATTTATCTTCCTTTCTATCAGGAATGCTGATGGATACATTGATGGTGAGGAACTTGCTGAGATTCTGCGCTCTTCAGGAGAAAGCATCGCAGATGAGGAGATTGAAGAGCTCATGAAGGATGGAGACAAAAACAATGATGGAAAGATTGACTTTGATGGTGAGTTCTGTTCTCACACGTCCTTCTACAAGGCAGATGCAACTTTCTTGATTGGAGAATTCTTATGAGCTTAGCCTTGTGCTTCAGACAGCAAAGTGTTACTTTGGCATGTGTTCCGGCCAGGCATATTTGTGCCTTATTTGCTTTTTATAATAACATTTTAAATCTCCACAAGCAAATTGTGTGAATGCCATCTCAAAGGGTTGGCCCACATAAAAGTTATATTTTAGCTGTAGCTATATTTGCTGGTCTGACTTTTTCAGTCACATTTGATACCTCCAAGTAGCTCCAGAATTAAACTCACCACAATCCTCACCTCTGTTCACAGTTTTGAAAGTTCCTGTCCAGACTGAAGTGTTCATGATTCATTCATTCAACAATTCATCAAATCACTATCTAACAAGGAGAGTTAGACCCTTTATAAGTGCTTCTGCAGGTGTACACAGCCTGCAACTATTAACCTTTAAACTCTCCAGAACATACACAAAACTGTATCATGTTTTTTTTTGGATGGGCTAATTAAGTTATTTCAGTATTTTTGATGATTACAAAAAAAGAGTCCAAATGGAACTAGTCAGCTCTTGATAACAGATCCCATTGCCAAGTCTGGTTAGATGTTAAATAAATAATTCTAAATGGCAGTTGAAGATCATGTTAACCGTTCTAAACAGCATTGCGCATATTCCAATTTTTAACCTTGTACATCCTCACATCAGTACAACTGAGCTATAAAGAGGTAAATACAGACATTTAAGGATTCATAAATTATTGTGGTTGTGTGTGATACTTTTACCAAAATCTGCCTACACTGGAAGCATAAAGATGAATAAACAGAAAATCAGAAAAACACAACATAAATCCTGGACTTAATAAACAGTTGTTGGCCAAGAGTCTAACTACTGTATTAACATGGAAAAAAAAGTAAACTTCTGTGTATAGGAGGCCCACCACTGCCTAAATATAGTTAGTAATTTATGCAAGTTGCAAGACCATTTAGCAAACATATTTTCAAAAAGAAAAAAAATCAAGAAATTTACCAAAGGGTTTGTTACTGGTTTAGACTGGTACAGGTCATGCTATTGTATTTAAGGTGGAAGTTCTGATGGCAGAAGCCCTGTAAAAGGCCAATCAGACATAGTTTTGCTTCTAATGTTAGATGCGCTATTGGTTGATGAAACATCTAAAACATTTCTTCTTGTCTCTTCCACAGAGTTCCTCAAGATGATGGAAGGTGTACAATAAGCTGTGGGACATTCCTGTGGAGCGTTGTGACGCTAGCCTGTACATTACACTGCGTCTGACACTTTTTTGCTAGATAGAGTAATCCCCCCTGCTCTGTCTTGCGCCTCCCAGAATCCTCTTTGTCTCTGCTCTGCTCACCAAGTACAACCATCATCTCGCTGTCTGCAGAGAGTTCTTCTCTTTCCGGTTTCACACCCAGATGCTCTGCTCTGTAAACTTTCTCTCTTCAACTTTCAATGTTATTTATAAAACTGAAACTACCATTAAAAGTTTAAGTAAAACTTTCGAAGCTCTGAGCTGCATTCAAATCCCATCAGATGAAAGTATATTTTGGAATGATGCCTTTTCGCCTTCTCTGACACTCACAGGCGTTCTGTGCTAACTCATTTTTTTTCTGATAAAAATATTGAATAATTATTTATAAAAAAAATGGTTTGTGCATTATTGGCTACATTTTTAGTTACTTCTGAAAAGCAGTACAAGGGATTTTAATGTTACACATGTTTAATACAATCCTGACTACTCTGCTGGGAGGGAAACTTCCTGATAGCAGAAACTCTGAGGAGAGTGTATTTATTTTGGTGGAAGAAATTGTACATTTATTATAACTTACCATATTTTTTGGACTATAGGATGCTCCTGACCATAAGACGTACCTAGGTTTAGAGGACAAAAACCAGTTCGAAAAAATATTTACTAAATCTGGTGCATCCATGGTGAAGGGGCATCTTGTGGATTAAGCCCCATTTGTACCTCGTGCCCCCTTGTACCTCGTGTCTCCCTGTGTCCTTCTCTGTCCCCCATGTGTCCGCCTCTGTCCTCCTTTATGCCCCTTTGTGTCTCCCTTGTGTCCCCCTCTATGCCCCTTTGTGTCCCCCGTTTGTCCCGTGTCCTCCTCTTCATGGGCACAGTACAGGGAGTCACCGACATTACGGCGGGTTGGAGGTTCGTGTTGGCAGGCATTCACAAGTCAGGAACTCCCTGCATTTGGACTATAAGACGCAGTGACTCCCCCCCCCCCCCCTTACACACACACACTTTTTGGGGGAGAAAAAGTGTGTCTTATAGTCCAAAAAATGCAGTACATGAATATGAAATAACACAATAAGATGGGGCAGGCATTTTGTCTGGTATTTTGGTTATGGCATTTCTATACAGAAATTCAGGCAGATTTGGTAATATACAGTGATTCATTAACATTTGGTACTGCATGGGGATGATTCAAGAGAAATGCACAGAAAATTGGAGTAAAAGATAAGGAGGTGTCCACCATTCAGGTTCGTAATGCAATGAAAAGCCTGATTGATTGCTCTGCTCAGCTCCTCCTACTTCTGCACCGATTTTCTTTACACCTGTCTTAATAAATCAGCCCCACTAAGATCTTACACTCTACATGCATTCCACAAGGTTCAGTTCTCTACAGAGAATCAGTAAGATCAAAATGACTCATATAAAATAGTTTTTAATGGGTGTACATAGTTTATCATGTGGCATTTGACATGTATGGTATATCTAAGCCTCATCCATGGTGAAACACCCTTTATAATGTAACTCAGGAAACGACCACTACTGTGGAAAAATCTAACATTTAAAGTACTTAACTAAGAAGTACATTTGTCCCAGAGTAAAATGCACTATAGATTTTTTTTTCTATGTCGCTGTCACAGTAGGAACAGATTTGACTGGTTTTGGACCAGTTTATCTCCTCATGGAGGTTCTCAAGGTTTTCTTTTTTTTCCAAAACAATTTACTGAACAGCAGATTCTCAGTCCAACTGCCAAAATAGCAAGCGGGTAGGGAGGCTGGCCAGCATCTTGATATAGATCCTTTCTGGGGAGTGCTTTTGTAAAGAACAAAACTGCTAAAATTCCCCCATGAGGAGATGGACTAGTACAATATGTCTCAGATTCATCATATTTTAACTACCTACTGTGAGAGCAAAATATGAAAAAATAAATTTATAGTGCATTTTTACTCTGGAAGAAATGTACATCTTATATGTATGTGTTTACATGCATTTTGCATAGAGCTATTGGCCTTTATTCAATTCACTAAGTTTTCACTTCTCCTAAGTTTTCCTAGGTGATATTTTTACACCCGTTCAAGTAAATTGCCTTTTAAGCCATCAGAAACCAAGAAACGACTCATAATAATTCTGACTACTTTTTCGCACATTTTAGGTACTTTTTCAAGTGCAGAGTGCTGAAAAGTTGTTTTTTTTTTTTTAACATTAGATGCAAAATTATATCTCAGGAGAAAACTTATGAGAAAAGGTGAATTGAACAAGGGCCATTTTATCATACTTCATGTGACCATTCTGAGCTAGTCACAAACCTGCAGAGTTTTATGTGATTGCCAAAAAGGCATCATTGAACATGCTGTGTGCCACTGCACTATGAAAAATGGAATACATAAAGAATGATGCACACACAAATAAACATCTGTGTACGATTACCTGTTCATGTACACATGTAGTGTGCTGGGTCTACAGGAATAGTCAATACCATAATTAGTATGTGTTTATATAGGACTGGCAACTTTTGCAGTACTTTACAGAGTGTGCAGTCATGTCACTAAATGTATTCAGAGGAGCATACAATCTAATCCTACCATAGTTATAAGCTGTATTATAATATTATCATGTATTCATACAGTGCTGACATCTTCTCCAGCATTTTGCAGAGTACACAGTCATGTCACTGTCTCGCAGACCATGTTAGGCACATAAGAGTATGCCTATAGTAAGGATTAGACTGTAAGCTCCTCTAAGGCCAAATTTGAAGGGAACCAATGAACTTATTTTGTTCCTGAGAGGAAACGGAAGTGCCTAGACCAGGCATGGGCAAACTCAGCCCTCCAGCTGTTACGGAACTACAAGTCCCACAATGCATTTGCCTTTATGAGTCATGACTGTGGCTGTCAGACTCCTGCAATGCATTGTGGGACTTGTAGTTCCTTAACAGCTGGAGGGCCAAGTTTGCCCATGCCTGTCCTAGAGGGATCAACATACAATCACCGAGAGAACATAAATTGCTAATAGAGTGTGACCTGGCTGACATTATAACCTGGGACCGTTGCACTGTAAGGCAAGAACGCCATCAACTACACCTCTGTAGCGGCTCATAACTTTAATGTTGCAGGTCTATAACAATATTTAGTGGAAACCACAGATAAAATAGGTGAAAATGAAAAAAGCACACATGTGCAGAGGTATTATGCATGAAATATGATGACACAGATCATGCTGGGTATATATTTACCCTTCTGTAGGATCCCATTCACGATCCATACTTTACAGGCCCCTCTTGAAAGTCGTGTCTTGAAAGCTGTGTCTAGGAAAATATTTTAAGGATTTAATATATAAGCAGCAAAGAGGCTTAGGCGCTTTCATCTTTCATCAAAAAAGATGTCTTAAAAGTGAGATTAATTCTACTCCAGGGTAAGGCTTTTATCTGAAATTTCCAGGCTGCCGGCTTCAGAAAGTACATTGATAACTCATTTACTCAGCAGGTTTCAGTTGTACCTATTAGGCTCCCTTTCTACTTATTATCTATCAAAAGCTGACGCTAACTTCCTGCTTTAGAGGGCAGCAGAATGTGCAGGAATGATCCAGTCATCACCGGGGGAATCCCTTCCTCATCTGCAGTACAAACAGGTGTGCTCAGGTCAGCTATGTTATCCTGCTTATTCTATGGAAAGATATCTGAGGAAAACGATAATGCAGGGGTGAGGTATTCCAGCTTGCCTGATTGCTCAAATAAAGATCTGAGCCAGTCAAAACTCATTAAGCATTGTTTTAGTTGTTTGGATGAAGGTGTGGCATTTCTCGTCTTGTCTTTACCCAGAGACATTTTAAAGTCAATGCACACCTTCAGCCAGTTCATTATTATTATTGTGTATTTATAGAGTGTTGACATCTTCTGCAGCACTTTAAAGAGTATACAGTAATACCTGAATGTCCTCAGAGGAGATCACAATCTAATCCTACCATTTATTTTATTTATTTATTGTATTTATAAAGCGCCAACATATTACGCAGCGCTGGACATTCGTTAAGGTTACAGACAATATTTCAGTGACATACAGCAATAAGACAATACAAGAATGCATGCAAACCAGATCACGCAGCACAGTATGAGTACAAGGTAATGCGTAGTCAGTCACTGGATAGGAGCATGGAGATTAGGAAAGCCGAGTTCACTCAAGAATTCACTCAGATCCATAGGATGGGTGTACAGTAATGGAGGTGCATGAACAGGTAGGAGACACAAGGAGAAGGACCCTGCCGAAGGCTTACAATCTACAGGGAGAGGTAGGGGGTAGGGACAAGAAAGATAGAGGAACAGAGTTCAGCTGCAGGTTTAGAGCACCAGTGGTGGGGGAGGGGTAGGCCAAAGTGAAAAGGTGTGTTTTGAGGGCCTTTTTGAAGATGTTGAAGGAGGACACAACCCTAATGGGGGGAGGGAGTACGATAGTCATAGTCTAATGTCCTACCGTTATGTACAGTATTTCTATAGCATTGACATCTTATGCAGCACTTTACAGAGTACACAGTCATGTCACTGACTATCCTCAGCAAAACCCACAATCTAAAATATTATAATGTATTTATATAGCACCGACATCTTCAGCAAAACTTTACAGAGTCCATAGTAACATCACTGACTGTCCTCAGAGGAACTCCCAATCTAATTTCTACCATACTTATAGTTTAATATCCCTGTTGTAGTCTAATTCCATTTGTGAGAGGAGCCAATTAATTTATATGTATGTTTTGGGGGTGAGGGAGGCTACCCATGGAAACACAGGGAGAACATGCAAACTCCATGCAGAGTCCTGATCCAGATTTCAACCAGGAACCGTAGCACTGCAAGATGAGAGTGCTATTCACTACTCTACTGTACCAACCAAATTAACATTTGCATAATGTGTCATCCTAGTATCCTAATATGGTGGAATACAAGTGGGTCACTTGTACTAATGACAAAACAACATAGCAAATGTGTTTAGTTGAAACTACCTTATTCTTCTGTGACTATCTCGTGATGTAGATAAATGAGAACCTTCACAGGCAAACCTAAATGAACCTGGCCAGAATAACTCTTTCAGTAGTCAGACCATTTAATAATAATAATACTTCCACACATGAGTATTTTCCCAGGTCTAGGACTACCTTTACTGGGCAACCTGAGTCTCAGTACAGTATCTACTGTGGAATTATTGGCCTTACAATGTACTGACTCTAATAGTTCTACACAGGAGATGTAGGCACAATAGTTAATTTATTTGTTCTAATATGTAAAACATGGGTCAATAACATGGTTCAAAAGCTCCACAACCACATGGAAGTCCACAAGGCTTAGCCAGCATCAGCATTTGCAATGCAATATGCTGGTAGGTCAACAAAATTCCTGTGTATCAGGCTTAATTTTAATTTTCAGTCAGTGTTTCTGTACCTACTGATGTGTTCAGTGGAATAAGCAGTTCATCCTAGGCACAACCTACCTACTCTAGTGTTTTAATGGTAAGATAACTAAATTGTTTCCTTCTTAAAACTGAAAGTGTTTGCAATTTTCACCATCTCATAAGCAGTAAGCAATGCCTGTAATCCATCACTTCAGGGCAATGAATGGAATATGCAGATCATTCCCTGAACAGCCAGGTATACACTCAGAAGCCCTGTTTTTTAGTACATCTATAACTTGTTTTTTTTTTCTTTATGCTACAAAGCTATGTTTGCAGACCACTGCTTGAGGCTGTTCAGTGACCATTAGTGCAAGCTAAGGACTGGATAGGGTTCTAGCAGTAGGACCTATGACAATCTGTTACCAAGTCCCCAGTTATATTTTCTAAGGCAGCGTATATACATCCAATTTTGGTGGGCCAATGATTGGCCAATATTACTACTTTCATTCATTTTCACCTACAGAATCTGTTTATGGTATGCAAAATCTGTTGGCCCTCAAACTACATGGAGGTGGTAAAATTGACCACTGATTGCCATTCAAAATTGAAAGCGCATATGCACCCTTAGCTTTTGCTGCTGTTGATCAAAGAATCTGTCTCTTTAGTTACCTTTTTAATATATGCACATACACTAGACCAGGGGTCTCAAACTTGCGGCCTGCGGGCCATTTGCGGTCCCTCGATACAATATTTTGTGGCCCGCGCCGGCAAAAGCTACCTTATAGTTCGCTTCAGTACTCCCAAGTAATCCGCCGCATCCCCGCCGCTAAACTAGGGCTGCAGAGCCCTCAAATCGCCCAGGGGGCAATCTGCTGGCATTTCCTGGAAGGGGCAGAGCTTTCAGCTTCAGCTCTGCCCCTCCTGACGTCAATCGCCTGCACGGATCGCCGCCTCTCTCTGTGAAGGAAGAGTGAGAGGGGCAGGCAGAGGCGGCGCCGCAATTGACGTCAGGAGGGGGGCAGAGCTGAAGCTGAAAGCTCTGCCCCTTCCAGGAAAATGCCAGCGGATTGCCCCTTGGGCGATTTGGGGCTCTGCAGCCCTAGTTTTTACGGCGCGGACACAGCGGATTACTTGTAATGGGAGCACTGAAGCGAACTATAAGGTAAAATAAGCAAAATAGTTCGCTTCAGTGCGAATTTGATTTTGAAATAAAAATCAATGCAGGGACCGGGACCAGGAGTGTGTGTGTGTGGGGGGGGGGGGGGGTGGGGGGGGGGGGGGGGGGGATAGACTGGGAGCTGCCGACTGTGAAATCCCTTATGCGGCCCAGCCTCATCCTGACTTTGCCTCCTGCGGCCCCCAGGTAAATTGAGTTTGAGACCCCATGCACTAGACCAAGCCGGATGACAAAGACCTCCTTGGTCAAGAATCTAGAATGCATCTCGTGTGTGTACAGTGTTTGCTTGATGTCACCTACTTTAGGCACTGCCAAAGAGCCCCTGATCACATTATTCGCCTACTTACCCCTCCCACTCTGTCATGTGCCACACATTGTCCCTCCGACAAACCCATCCCATAGTAACAGGCTAGTGACGTGTCTGTACGGCTTAGGCTCCCAAACTTCCCCCGGAAGGATCAATCCCAATTCCTGCAGGCAACAGTTATCACACGTGTGTACGAGGGTTTAGACTTCTGGCTTAAATAGCATAAGATGAACAACTAACCATTGAGAGAGACTTAATTAAACTTCTACAACTGATGACTTTGGCAATTTAAATGGAATACATTACAAATGTTGTGCTCATTCAATGCCTATTGCATCAACACTTCATGGCAGCCAGCAAACTGTAACATTACCCTTATTGATGGGCATAAGAGGTGTACAGACCTAATAACCATGGACATAGTTACAGGGGATGCAGAGGTTAGGATTTAACCTTGGCCCTTGGACCAAAGGACTCACCTAGGGCCCTCCACTATCTACCTAGGGCCCTTCTCTATCTATTTTAGTTAATTTAAAGCATAAATGACTGTTTGAAAAACATTTATACACCAATAATGAGTAATCCTAATGAATAAATCTGTCAAGGGGTACTTGAGAATACATTATTTAAAGTAAGGGGTGCTCAGCAAAGCCCATATTTTGTAAGGGGTACATGCTGTGATAATACTGAGAAACACTGAGCTGTGCTTCTTAGAATAACTGAGCAGTAAAGTTATGCCTGCCAGAGTCCAAAGAGCTGCATAAATAGATAAATGATTCATACAATAATAGCATCTTGCCAGCCATGAAATATCAGTATAGCGGTGAAGGGGCTGACCCTTAAAATAATAGGTACAGATATTATTTTAGCTTTATCCATGCTAGCAAGCGTCTCATTAAACCATCAGAACTGTAACGTTACCCAGAGAGGAACACATTAACTTCTCAACTGACCTGGTTGACAAACTGCTAAAGAGGAAGAGCTGGAAAGCTGGGAGGGGCAAAGCACAAATGTCCTGACGCATTTAGACAGATGGAAGAGGGGACAGGGCAGAATGAGGCAGGCACAGCTTAAAGTTGTTCCAGTTTTAGATGAAGTGTCTCAGAGGTTTGAGTAACAGATATAGTATTTCTCTCCAATGAAATGCATGATGCACAATCCTTGTGGTCAGGACCTGTAAGGTAGCTCTATTCAATGAGGCAAACACAGCCACATGCATGACAGCCCACATGTGTCACTGGACTAGGAATACAGCGTAAATCACAGTTGTAATTCGTATACACTTTTTTTAAAAAACTGTCTTTTAAAAGTTATCAGTGGGGTGCGTGAAAAAGGCTCCTGAAAGTCCACTGAATGTCATTCATTGATACACAGAATTTTAAATCACAAATATGTGGCTTTCAATTATATTTTAAAGCATGTTATAAGCAAGAGGAAATTAATACTGGACAATTAAAACCTGGTACACACATCCAATTTTGGTTAGCCAATGATTGGCCAATTTTACCAGCTTCATGTAATACGAGGGCCTTTAAATACTTAAAAATTATGTTGTGTAGGTAAGCTCTCATTCTACATAGGAGTGATGTGCAGTGCAGGCCCTCATGTAAGTGTCCAGACTCAGACTGCCTCTACAACAGTATAATGCCTTGCGGTCTCCCATCGCCTGCTGGACTGAGATTTTAGATTCATTGCTCTGTCTAGGGTCTTTTTTTTGTCTTAATTAGGTTTTGCTGCAAATTCTGCATTAGAAAATGCAAATAAACAGCAAAAGTGGTGCACAGGCTATTTGCAACAAATACCGGTACCGAGGACACTAATAAAAGTGGTAAATGTTTTGGTCATGCCAATCAGTCTGCAAAACGTAGTTATTTCAGCCTTATCAGCACTTTTATAAATGTGCTGATAAGAAAAATTCTAGGAATTACTGTAAGCTAAAGAGAAATTGCATGCTGTAATTACATAAAAAAATAAAATTGTCTCCTAATGCCTATATAGGTAATATAGCTATCCTACCTGCCTTTGGCCCAAAGTATTGTCATTTGTTCTGGTCAGTTATGGAAAAAAGAAAAAACCCCGCAGGGGTACCAGGAGCCCTTATGGTGTATTACCTTCAGATAAAGGAATTAAAATTAAGAGTAAATATACTCACAAGTGTAGGTTGCTATAAGGCAACCACTTGTATAGGCGTGTAGGGAAGTCCCGTCCCCACTCGGTCTCTTTGTAATGCTCGGTCGCTGCTCCTTGGAAAAAGCCTTCACTTCTTGTTAGTTGTGAAGGACCCCAGAGTCTCTTTGTATAAAGGGAACACCGAACACACTATACGGGCGCCTCCTATCCCCTTCGAAAAACAATATTGTCATTTGTGTGCAAAACATCACTGACTGCTAGGTTCCCTTTGAACTGTCTGCATTTGTACATGCACAGAAAGACACAATCTGCAAACTAAACGAATATTAGACAAAATCATTGCAATATACAGAGCTTAAAATAGAGCTTAAAATAAATCTTCACAACATAAATATATAATGTCAGTCTTGGATGGTTCCCTTATGAATAATGAATTATATTACTGATATTGCTCTCCTGAAGAATATCAAAGACCCCCTGGCTGCCTATTGTTTACAAGCACTTCCTCCCCATAGTGACATCTATACTGAGTGCTTTGTATACCAGCTATAATATAATGCCTATGCACTCCCCCACTATCCCTATTAATATTAATTTTACTATTACTGATTTATAAAGTGCCAGCATTTTCTGTGGCGCTGTACAGATAAATATTTTACAAAGAAGTATTTTACCAACAAGCATCAGGGACAAATAAGGCCAAAGCACCTAACACATGAATGACAAATACAATGGAATGTGAATGTATAGATGACTTTCGGTTTAACAGTTTGTAAGTCAGTAAGTTTGCAGTTTCTCCTTGGCTCCCCCATAACCCCCCACAGATGCCCATTTCTCTGAGAAAGGTGTGCTTATATATGCTTATATACCTGTGATTTGTAGTGAGGATTGTAGATGGTCAACGAGATGCAAATACTTTTGGCTTGCATGCAAATGTAATGCAAATTGTATGCAGGTTGAAAACTGGGCCAATTAAGGTAGGAAGTTAATTGACTGACTCAGTTCTGAGTTGCATACAATTTTCATTACCTAATGAGAGGGAAGCCTCAGGGTCCTATTGAAGCTTCCGCGTCGCTATTTCTTGGTCCCCTGTTGATGAGCGCCCCCCAAGCCCCCCCCCCCCCCCCCCCCGGAGATTAAGGACAATGCATTGTCGCTAATTACATCAGGGTTGCGCAGTTCCTCTTCTGGTTCAAGTGCATGCAATAGCCGACTGAGCCCGCCAGCTGCGGGCTCCCGTGCTACTGCACATGTGCAGGTAGGGCTTGTGCAGCCATTGCACGCACTTGAAGTAGGAAGAGGAGCTGTGTGGCCCCGATGTGAGTAGCGGTCAGCAATGGCGGGCTTGTTAGAACCGAGGGAAAGCATCCTGAGGCTTCTCTCTCTAAATAGTAAGTAGTAGATTTTGAACCCAAGCTTCGGCTTCACTTTAAATTTGCATAGCTGGATCCATTAGCATCTTGTTGAATGTCTCTGGTGAGGACTGGTCATTGGCCTCTGCAAGTCCATTTCTATTTTCTTCTGTGCCTGGGAAACAACAGTGGCACTGGCAGAAGCAGGAAGAAGAGGGCAGAGCAAAGATCAGACCTGATTCATACACAAGACTGTTTCTGATCTGCCCCAGCACAAGAACCTGGGACTCCCAACCAACCCCTTCCCCACATGCACACTCTATGTGCATTTGGAGCGGAGTACCATTATTGCAGTACAACCCCCCCCCCCCCCCCCCCGGAAAGCTTCAAGACATTTCAATGAAGATAGGTTGTCCAACCACTTGACTGCTTCCAACAGTTAAAACACCAGGGAGTCAACCAATCAGCACCTGGGCCTAAAGGAGGTGCAGACAAAGGAACTAAAAGTAGAAAATGACCGGGTCTCAAGTGATACTTGACAAAGGCCTACATGCCAAAACATTGTGTGTACCTATGCTGTGATACAATACAGAATTGAGCTTCTATAGCCTTTAATTCCAGGTCGAGACCTGGTTATTTTCTACTTAGAGTAAGCGTCAAGACATCACATGGGCTCTGCAAAAGCTGTAATATATTGTCCTCTGCACTGCAGACTTTCTGATATTATTAAATAGGCTTCAATATTGTACCCAGGGGTTTGCCTGGATGGCCTGGGCTCAGAAACAGCCTTATCTATAATGATGGGAATACACAATGAGATATTTCAGCAGATTTACTGTCCGGTCGATATTATGATCGATTTTACCAATTGTTTTTCCGATCGATTTCCATTCACTTTTATGAGAAATCGATCAAAAATCAGATCGGACATATCGGAAATTATCTATCGAACCATTTATATGCCAAAAAATCTCATGGTGTATTCCCAGCATAAGATCAGTGTATACTAGGATGCTGCAGAGAATTGTTTGTAACAACAGATAGCCTGTGTGTTCTTATAATGTCTCTTTAGGGAAGAGATATCAGTAAAGCACTGTAACTGCATCTTAAAGAGACACTGAAGGGAACAAAAATTATGATATAATGAATTGGTTGTTTAGTACAGATAATTACTAGAACATTAGGAGCAAAGAAAATATTCTCATATTTTTATTTTCAGTTACCCTATTTTTCGGAATATAAGACGCTCTGGAATATAAGACGCACCTAGGTTTAGAGGGCAAAAATCTGGGAAAAAAAATGTATACAGTGTATACTAAACCTGGTGTGTCCATATTCCAGGAGCGTATTGTACAGTACATGTTCTCCCCATTGTCCTCTTGTGTCCACTATGTGTCCCTTTCTGTCCCCCTGTGTGTGGCATCCCTTCCTGCCACCTTGTGTGATCCTCTTGCCCCATGTGTCCCCTCATGTCCTGTGTGTCTCCTCCAGCCCCCCTCTGTGGTCCTCCAGGCCCCTTGTGTCCACTCCTGTCCCCCTGTGTGTGTGTGTCTGTGTCCCCTCCTGCCCCCCTTGTGTGTGTTTCTGTGTCCCCTTCACCCCCCCCCCCCCTGTGTGGTCCTCCAGTCCCTGTGTCCCCTTCACCCCCCCTGTGTGGTCCTCCAGTCCCTGTGTCCCCTTCACCCCCCCTGTGTGGTCCTCCAGTCCCTGTGTCCCCCTCCTGTCCTCCTGTGTTTGCCCCCTCCTGTGCATGTCCATGTGTGTGCCCCCCCAGTCCCCATCCTGTCCTCTGTCCCCCCACCCCCATGTCGACGCTCTCCCCCGGTAACAAGAACTGCAGAGCAACTCACCTTTCTATGGATTCCAGCGCTGTGTAGTGTGCTGCGTGGTCCTCCGCCTCCAGCATGTCAGCTACACCTGTAAATGAAGAAAAGTTAGCGCAGAGACGCTCACCTATACGGCGGCAGCCGCGGCGGGGCAGCACGATCTGCAGACATCTCTCCCGGGAGGCTTCCCCTAGTGACGGCTCCTGCTAATGACTCATTGAGTCATGGGGAATGACTCATTGAATCATTCACAGGAGCCGTCTCTAGGGGAAGCTGCGCAGCTCCCCCTAGTGACGGCTCCTGTTAATGATTCAATGAGTCATTCCCCATGACTCAATGAATCATTAGCAGGAGCCGTCACTAGGGGAAGCCTCCCGGGAGAGATGTCTGCAGATGGTGCTGCCACCGCCACGGCTGCCGCTGAGTAGGTGAGCGTCTCTGCGCTAACTTTTCATTTACAGGTGTAGCTGACATGCTGGAGGCGGAGGACCACACAGCAGACTACACAGCGCTGGAATCCATAGAAAGGTGAGTTGCTCTGCAGTTATTGTTACTGGGGGAGCGGACCCGGCAGACCACACGGGGGACAAGGCAGGGAGTCCCCGACAATGCGGCGGATTGGCGGTTGGCATCGGCAGGCGGTTCTGAAGTCAGGGATTCCCTGCCTTTGGAATATAAGACGCAGGCACTTTTTCTTCCTATTTTGGGGGGAGAAAAAGTGCGTCTTATATTCCGAAAAATACGGTATATAGTGTTTTTTTTATAACATTGCATCATTCTCTAATATTTAAGCAACCTTGTTAATCGTCATGATTTTTCTGTATAAATCGTTGGTTGTTACGATACAAAATGTCAGTTAAATATATCATATAGGAAACACACACAGTGATATTTGAGAAATTAAAAAAAGTTTATTGGATTTACAGAAAGTACGCAATAATTGTTTAAATAAAATTAGGCAGGCGCATAAATTTGGGCACTGTTGTCATTTTATTGATTCCAAAACCTTTAGAACTAATTATTGGAACTCAAATTGGCTTGGTAAGCTCAGTGACCCCTGACCTACATACACAGGTGAATCCAATTTTGAGAAAGAGTATTTAAAGGGGAACTTCAGCCTAAACAAACACACGGTCATTAAGTTACGTTAGTTATGTTAATTAAAATAGATAGGTAATATAATCTCTTACCCACCCTGTTTTAAAAGAACAGGCAAATGTTTGTGATGTCATGGGGCAGCCATCTTTTCCATGGAGGCAGCCATCTTTTTGGTTGAAAGGAGGTGACAGGGAGCATGAGACACAGTTCCAACTGTCCTGTGTCCTGATCACCCCTCCCAGCTGCGCCCGCTAGGCTTCAAGTTTCAAATTCAAAATCAAAGAAAAAAACTGCACCAAAACAGCAGAATGAGAACAACAACATCAGAAATCCCATCATGCTTTGTACAGCATCAGGGAAAAAATGCCCGGGCAGTTTTCTTCTGTGCAGCTAAAAATGAGGCTTGGGTAAGAAAAACAAAGTTCTGATGCTGTGAAACTGTTAAAGAAACACCATGCCTTTTCAGTGCTCCTGAGTAGATTTTTAGTAAAGACAAGACCAGACCAGAGCAGTGGCAGGCAGCGCGGGATGCAGGAAGTAGTAAGTTGTTGCCTACTCGCTGCCGCTATACATTCTAGCTTGGAGGGGGAGTGGTGAAGGAAGGGCTCCCAGGTGAGGGAGGTAGGAGACTGCCCCCTCCCCACTGCTCTGTGCCTGCCACTGCTCCTCCTTCCAGGCTACCTAGTCTGGGGACACCTATAGACCTGGCTAAACTGGGGACACCTATAGACCTGGCTAAACTGGGGACACCTATAGACCTGGCTAAACTGGGAACACATATAGACCTGACTAAACTAGGAACACCTATAGACCTGGCTAAACTGGGGACACCTATAGACATGGCTAAACTGGGGACACCTATAGACCGGACTAAACTGGGGACACCTATAGACCAGGCTAAACTGGGGACACCTATAGACCAGGCTAAACTGGGGACACCTATAGACCTGACTAAACTGGGGGCACCTATAGACATGGCTAACTAAACTGGGGACACCTACAGACCTGGCTAACTAAACTGGGGACACCTACCTGGCTACCTATACTGGGGACACCTATATCTAACTACCTATGCAGGGGACACTTATAGCTGGCTACCTATACTAGGGGGAAACTATACTCAGGCACTAGGCCCTTCATATGGCCCTTGCCTTAGGCCCTGCATACTCTAAGGCCATCTTGCATTGCTGGCAGTATCACCCAGCAAAGCACCCAGCCCTCCCCAGCCAGCTCTGGCTACCTAATCCTGGTATATATCGGCACATGGCTACTGTCTCCCTGGACTGTCTCTCTGGACACATGTGTCTGTCTCCCTGGACTGCCCTCAGAAATGCTCACAATCTATTCCCTACCATAATCTAATGCCCTACCAAATGATGTATTTATATAGTGCTAAATTTCTGGATTACATGCATATGTGAGCTCAAAATCTCGAGGGGGGGATTCTGTGCCGGGGGGGGGGGAGCGATCCCGTGCTGCGGGGAGGGGGGGTGCGATTCCGTGCCGGAGGCGGGGGCAGGTGGCCCCCAGGCTGAAACTTTCCTGGTGGGCCCTTAGTGTCCCTGACCAACCCTGCCTGAAGACAAAGATTGTTCACCATCATGGTTTAGGGGAAGGTTACAGAGAGCTGTCTCAGAGATGTCAGCTGTCTGTTTCCACAGTTAGGAACATACTGAGGAAATGGAAGACTACAGGCTCAGTTCAAGTTAAGGCTCAAAGTGGCAGATCAAGAAAAATCTCGCATAGACAGAAGCGACGAATGGTGAGAACAGTCAACCCACAGACCAGCATCAAAGACCTACAACATCATCTTGCTGCAGATGGAGTCACTGTGCATCGTTCACCCATTCAGCGCACTTTACACAAGGAGATACTGTATGCGAGAGTGATGCAGAGGAAGCCTTTTCTCTGCCCACAGCACAAACAGAGCCACTTGAGGTATGCTAAAGCACATTAGGACATGCCAGCTTCATTTTGGAACAAGGTGCTGTGGACTGATGAAACTTAAATTTAGTTATTTGGGCATAACAAGGGGCGTTATGCATGGAGGAAAAAGAACACAGCATTCCAAGAAAAACACCTGATACCTACAGTAAAATATGGTGGTGGTTCCATCATGCTGTAGGGCAGTGTGCAGGGACTGGGAATCTTGTCAAAGTTGAGGGACACATGGATTCCACTCAGTATCAGCAGATTCTGGAGACCAATGTCCAGGAATCAGTGACAAAGCTGAAGCTGCGCTGGAGCTGGATCTTTTAACAAGACAACGACCCTAAACACTGCTCAAAATCCACTAAGGCATTCATGCAGAGAAACAAGTACAACGTTCTGGAATGGCCATCTCAGTCCTTAGACCTGAATATATTTTGAAAACCTGTGGTGTGAGTTAAAGAGAGCTGTCCATGCTTGGAAGCCTTCAAACCTGAATGAACTAGAGATGTTTTGTAAAGAGAGGAATGGTCCAAAATACCTTCAACCAGAATTCAGACTCTATTTAGAACCTACAGGAAGCATTTGGAGGTTGTGATTTCTGCAAAAGGAGGCTCTACAAAACAGTGATTTCATTTCTTTTTTGCCTAATTTTCTTTAAACAATGATTGCACATTTTCTGTAAATCCAATAAACTTCATTTCACTTCTCAAATATCACTGTGTGTGTCTCCTATATGATATATTTAACCGACATTTTTTATCGTAACAACCAACAATTTATACAGGAAAATCATGATAACCAGTTCGGTCTATCTGGACGAGCTTCCTTGTCCAGATAGGCACTGCTGCTTTGCCTGCGTGGTGCGCGCGATCGGGCGCGCACCCGCCGCTAGCCCCCCGATCAGTGAATGGGAATATAATTCCCATTCACCAATCTAACTTCTCCGCAGAAATACCGACGCTTTCTATCCAGAGAGCGCGGTATTTCTGCCCCCAGGAAACTTCTTCTCTACTTTTTAGTTCCTGGATGCGACATCGTTCGCATCCAGGACTTTTTTCACTGTGGCCATCTTGTGGCCAAATAGTAAACTGCACCCACACACAGTTTTAATTAAACAATTACTTTATCTTACATTTAAAATTAGCAATTTCCCTCCCACACCAAAAATTACCCACATACACTTTTTATTAATTTTTTTAAAAAAAAATACAATAAAAAAAAACAAAAACATCATAAATAATTACCCAAGGGTCTGAACTTTTTAAATATGCATGTCAAGAAAGTATGTTATTATATTATTTAAAATTATAAGCTTATAAATAGTGATGGACGCAAATTGAAAAAATGCACCTTTATTTCTAAATGAAATATCGGCACCATAAATTGTGATAGGGACATCGTTTAAACGGTGTAATAACCGGGACAGATGGGCAAATACATGAGTTTTAATTACGGTACCATATATTAATTTCAAACTATAATGGCCAAAAACTGAGAAATAATGAATTTTTTTCATTTCTTTCTTAATCTTCCTGTTAAAATGGATTTAGAAAAAAATAATTCTTAGCAAAATGTACTACCCAAAGAAAGCCTAATTAGTGGCGGAAAAAACAAGATATAGATCAATTAATTGTGATAAGTAGCAATAAAGTTATAGGCGAATAAATGGAAGGTGAACGTTGCTCGGATGCATGAGATTTTCGGCACTGCGGCGCTGAACCGAATAATTAACAAGGTTGCCCAAACTTTCGCTTTCCACTGTATAACTAAACTAAAGGAGATTTTTTTTTCTGTATCAAAAGTGGAATGTCTGTTTAAAGACAAGCAATAAAATGACAGACCACATATATTATAATAATTGTGGGATGCAATAATAAAAAAAACATCTCCAATATTACTCCAAGGCTGCAATTTAGTTACATAGTTAAATAGTTATTTGGGATGAAAAAAGACTTACGTCCATCGAGTTCAACCAGAAAACAAAATACAACACTAGCCTGCTCCCTCACATATCCCTGTTGATCCAGAGGAAGGCGAAAAACCCTTACAAGGCATGGTCCAGTTATCCCCAAAAGGGAAAAAATTCCTTCCCGACTCAAGATGGCAATCAGATAAAATCCCTGGATCAATATCACTGGGCATTACCTAGTGGATGTATTTCAACGCAAGGAAAGCATCTAAGCCCCCTTTAAATGCAGGTATAGAATGTGCCATAAATACTTCCTGTGGCAATGCATTCCACATCTTAATCACTCTTACTGTAAAGAACTCTTTCCTAAATAAATGGCTAAAACGTTTTTCCTCCATGCGCAGATCATGTCCTCTAGTCCTTTGAGAAGGCCTAAGGACAAAAAGCTCATCCGCCAAGCTTTTATATTCCCCTCTGATGTATTCATAAATGTTAATTAGATCCCCTCTAAGACGTTTTCTCTCTAGACTAAATAAACCCAGTTTATCTATCCTTTCTTGGTAAGTGAGACCTTCCATCCCTCGTATCAATTTTGTTGCTCATCTCTGCACCTGCTCTAAAACTACAATATCTTTCCTGTAATGTGGTGCTCAGAACTGAATTCCATATTCCAGGTGTGGTCGTACTAGAGAGTTAAACAGGGGCAATATTATGCTAGCATCTCGAGTTTTTATTTCCCTTTTAATGCATCCCAGAATTTTATTAGCTTTAGCTGCAGTGGCTTGGCATTGAATACGATTATTTAACTTGTTGTCGATGAGTACTCCTAAGTCCTTCTCCAAGTTTGATGTCCCCAACTGTATTCCATTTATTTTGTATGGTGCTAGACCATTGGTATGACCAAAAGGCATGACGTTACATTTTTCAACATTGAATATCATCTGCCATTTATGTGCCCATATGGCTATTGTAACAATTAGTGTCAGCAGGATAACAGATTTCTGATTAAGTGGTGATCTGCAGTATCACCAATAATACAGATACTATATCTGATTATATGATGATCTGCAGAATCATCAATAATACAAATATAGTAAGCAAGTGGCGTGTAAGACGTGACAGAAGTCACTAGCTTTATTGCACAACGTGTAGTGATTGGTGCAAACAGTAAGTTTCTGATAGAATCTCCGCAGTAACCTCACTGGAGACGAGGGAGGTTACAAATAGAACCACAACGGTAACCTCACCAGTGGCGAGGGCCCACTGGTGAGTGAGAATAGTCAGACAGATCAGGTAGGCAACAGACGGGCGGATAAGGTACAGAATCGACAAGCAGAATCAGAGTGAAGTTCAAACAAAAGTCGGCAACAAGATCAGATGGGCAGAATCATAAGGTAGAGAGAGAAGTCAGAACAGGCAAGAGTCATACACAGATAAATACAATAAGTATGTTTTTCACTACTGATTACAGCTATCAAAGGTCTGAGCTTTAAAACGAAGTATTCGCAACAACAGACAATGAGCAAATGACATCTCCCAGCTTAAATACAGAAAGCAAATTCAAGCCGCCCGCCCAGAGGGCTGAACCAATCAGCCGCGTGTGATTGGCAGGCTGGTGTCAGCTGACCGCAAGATCAGCTGAACTGTCTCTTCAGATTATAAAGGTCCTGCCATCCTGCCCGCGAGCGTACTGTCCTAATCTGATGTGCAGAGGAGACCTGTCCTGCCAGGTGCTGTGCAAGGTGTCTGAGAGGATGCGGCCGTCGGCCAGGGTGACGTCAGACGGCGGAAGCAGCACTCTCCGCTGGCGAGGTGATACTGCTATGCCTGGTATTACCCCCCCCCCCCCCCCCACCCGAGGCGTGGCCTCTGAACACGCCCCAGATGGTTTATCAGGATGTAAAGAGTTGAAAATCTCGTTTTAACTCCTCAGCATGAAGACGATGGGCGGGCACCCACGACCTCTCCTCAGGACCATACCCCCTCCAGTGAACCAGATATTGTACAGAGTTCCGCACCCTATGAGAATATCTTCAATCTCATATTCTGGTTCTCCATCAACCAGTACAGGGGGGGGGGGGGGGGAGGATTCCACATGCACAACAGGCTTCAATAATGACACATGGAATGACTTCACACCTCTCATATTAGATGGCAGAGCCACTGTATAAGTCCCATCATTGATCTTTTTAGACACAGGATATGGGCCTATAAACCTGGGTCCCAACTTAGCTTAGGGCTGTCTCAAAGCCATATGACCGGTAGAGACCCACACCATATCACCTGGTACAAATTCCTATTCCAGAGAACGCTTCCTATCGGCATGTTTCTTTTGGGTTTCAAAGGCTTTCTTCAAATTACTTTTGACTGTGGTCCAAATCTCCTTCAAAGACCCCTGCCAACTCTCCAGAGCAAGGAACGGAGAAGACACCACTGGCAAAGGGGAAAATTTGGGTGATCTGCCCGTGACTACTTGAGAGGGGGAAAAACCTGAGGAAGTACTCCTGAGATTGTTGTGTGCAAACTCTGCAAAGGCCAAGAACTTTGCCCACTCAAGTTGAGCATCTGCCACATAGCACCGAAGGAATTGCTCTAGCGATTGATTAACCCTTTCGGTTTGGCCATTAGTCTGTGGGTGGTAACCGGCCGAAAATGACAAGTTCATTCCCAAATGCTGACAAAATGCGCGCCAGAACTTTGATACAAACTGGACTCCCCTGTCTGACACCACATTTTCAGGTACACCGTGCAAACGAAAAATGTGATGAACAAACAGGTCTGCCAATTTTTGAGCAGACGGGAATCCTTCCAAAGGGATAAAGTGGGCCATTTTGCTAAACCTGTCTACTACTACCCAAATGACAGTTTTCCCCTCAGACCTGGGAAGTTCACCCACGAAATCCATGGATATGTTGGTCCATGGTTCCTCAGGTATAGGAAGAGATTGTAGTGTTCCCGCAGGAGCTTGCCTGGAGGGTTTGGTTCTGGCACACACCGTACAATCTCTCACAAACTCCTTGCAATCCAGACCAAGTGATGGCCCCCAAACGCACCTGGACAGCAGTTCTTGCGTCCTTGATATCCCCGGATGTCCTGCATTTTTATGACCATGAAACAGCTGTAGAATCTGTAGTCGTAAGTGCAAGCGCACAAACAAAACCCCATCAGGCTTTCCCTCTGGGACATCTTGCTGATAAGGTCTTAGAGTGACCAGCAAATCTTCCCACGTTTCGGTGGCAGCCAACACTATGTTATCAGGCAGAATGTTAACAGGGGCTGGAGGTTGTACTGTCTCGGGTTCAAAGCATCTGGACAAGGCATCTGCTTTGATGTTTTTGTTTCCTGGTTTGTAAGTAATTATAAACCTGAACCTAGAAAAGAATAAGGACCAACGGGCCTGTCTGGGGTTGAGTCTCTTGGCCCCTTCGATATATTCTAGGTTTTTATGGTCAGTATAAACCGTAATGACATGTTCGGCTCCCTCAAGCCAATGACGCCATTCTTCAAAAGCCAATTTTATGGCCACCAGTTACCTGTTTCCAATATCATAATTTCTCTCTGCTGGAGAAAATGTTTGTGAAAAAAATGCACAGGGGTGTAATCTGCCTTGATAACCAGAGTGTTGAGACAGTACAGCCCCCACCCCCACTTCAGATGTGTCCACCTCCACAATAAAAGGACAGGCGACGTCCACATGTCGTAAAATAGGGGAGGAGCAAAATAATTTTTTCAACAAAGAAAAGGCGGAATGAGCCTCCTCTGACCAGTTGTGTCAGCCCCTTTTTTAGTAAGGTCAGTGAGGGGGACACGACAGAGGAGAAACCTCTAATAAACTTTCTGTAATAATTTGCGAAGCCCAAGAATCTTTGGAGTTCTTTCAACCCCGTGGGTTGAGGCCACTCCAAGACTGCCGACACCTTCTTGGGATCCACAGACAAACCAGAGGTGGAAATGATACATCCCAAGAAGGGTACCTCGGATACCTCGAATAAACACTTTTCGAGTTTAGCATACAAACAGTTCTGTCTAAGTTTCTGTAATACAAACTTAACATGCTCACGGTGTTCTGACAAATTTTTCGAATAAATCAGTATGTCGTCTAGATATACCAGTACGAAATGACCCAAAACCTCTCTGAAAACCTCGTTAACGAGTTCCTGGAAGACGGCAGGTGCATTGCACAACCCGAAGGGCATAACAAGATATTTATAGTCCCCATCGGGTGTGTTGAATGCCGTCTTCCACTCGTCTCCCTGCCTGATGCGTACCAGGTTGTATGCCCCCCTCAGGTCCAATTTAGAAAATATACAGGCATCAGTAATTTGTGAAAATAAATCGTCAATCAAAGGAAGTGGGTAACGATTTTTTATGGTAATTTTGTTTAATTCCCTGTAATCAATACACGGGCGGAGCTCACCATCTTTCTTCTGCACGAAGAAGAATCCTGCCCCTGCTGGAGACTTAGAAGGGCGAATAAAACCTTTCACATGATTCTCTTTAATTTACTCCTGCATAGCGATCTTTTCTGGACCTGAGAGATAGTACAGGTGACCTCTAGGGGGCATGGTACCAGGTCGCAACTCAATTGGACAGTCAAAACTTCTATGGGGAGGAAGTTTGTCTGCAGATTTGGGACAAAATACATCAGTGAAATCGGAATACTGAGATGGTACACCCTCTACATGGATCCTGGTGGCACAGATAGTAACTCTCTCCATACAATGATGAAGACAATAAGGAGACCAGCTTAACAATTGGCCAGAGCTCCAGTCAATCTGAGGAGAGAGTTTGCACAACCACGGCATCCCCAGAATCACTGTAGAGGTGGCCATTTTTAGAACATAAAATTGAATTTTTCCTTGTGGAGTACCCCCACATGACATAATAGAACAGGAGTCTGAGAGAGAGGTTGTCTACCCTGTGAAGGGGAGTCATCAATTGCAGTGACAAAAATTTGTCTGTCCAATGGGACATTGGGAATACCCCATTTATGGGCGAAATCAATATCAATAGAATTAGCTGCAGAGCCAGAATCTATAAAAGCTTGGGTAGACACAACTTGATCTTTCCAAGTTATAGAACAAGGCAGTAATAATCTTTCATCAAATAGAGGTAAACTGGCTCACCTAGGGTAGTACCTCTAGCTACACCTAGGTGGAGGAGTTTTCCGCCTTCCTTGGACAATTTTGCACCACATGACCCTTCTCTGCGCAGTATAGGCACAGACCCTCCTTCCTTCTCCTGTTCTTTTCCAACTCTGATAATCTGGAATGGCCAATATGCATCGGTTCATATTGATGGATAGCAGTATGACCAGAGACGGGAACGGTTTTATCAGAGCTCTTAGCCCTACTCTGTTTCTGGTATCGAAGACGACGATCAATTTTGACCGCCAATGAAATTGCTTCGTCCACAGTTTTAGGCTCAGGATGACTAATCATCACATCTGACACTGAGTCTGACAGGCCTGTCAAAAAAACAATCCAACAGAGCGAATTGTCCCCATCTAGCTGAAACTGCCCACCTTCTAAACTCTGCAGCATAAGTCTCTACAGTATTATGTCCCTGATGGAGGGTTTTCAATTTTCTGTCAGCTGTGACTGCAATGTCGGGGTCGTCATAGATTACTGCCATAGAATCAAAAATCCCTGAACCGAAAATAGTGCCTCATGACCATCTGGTAGACTGTAAGCCCAAGTCTGAGAGTCTCCAGATAATAGTGTTTTGATAAAAGTAATCCTCTGTTGTTCAGAACTAGAGGATATGGGTCGCAATTCAAAATAGGACATGCAGCGATTTTCGAAATTCCTGAAATCTGACCTATGACCTGAAAATTTCTCTGGGAGAGGCATTCTCGGTTCCATGACAGGAGGGGAGTGCACTGGTAATATGGGGTTTTGTAAGGCAAGTACCGCATCAGAAAATTGGTTAATTTGAGTCTGTTGGGCATTGACCGTAGCAGTCAGGCTGGTTACTGCCGCGGTCAGAGCCTGGACCTGATTACACAGTGCATCCATATTATTGGTCTGTTGTTATGTATCAATTAGTGTCAGCAGGATAACAGATTTCTGATTATGTGGTGATCTGCAGTATCACCAATAATACAGATACTATATCTGATTATATGATGATGTGCAGAATCATCAATAATACAAATATAGTAAGCAAGTGGCGTGTAAGACGTGACAGAAGTCACTAGCTTTATTGCACAAAGTGTAGTGATTGGTGCAAACAGTAAGTTTCTGATAGAATCTCCGCAGTAACCTCACCGGAGACGAGGGAGGTTACAGATAGAACCACAACAGTAACCTCACCAGTGGCGAGGGCCTACTGGTGAGTGAGAATACTCAGACAGATCAGGTAGGCAACATACGGGCAGATAAGGTACAGAATCGACAAGCAGAATCAGAGTGAAGTTCAAGCAAAAGTCGGCAACAAGATCAGATGGGCAGAGGTACAGAATCGTAAGGCAGAGAGAGAAGTCAGAACAGGCAAGAGTCATACACAGATAAATACAATAAGTATGTTTTTCACTACTGATTACAGGCAGCTATCAAAGGTCTGAACGCTAACATGAAGTATTCGCAACAACAGACAATGAGCAAATGACATCTCCCAGCTTAAATACAGAAAGAAAATTCAAGCCGCCCGCCCAGAGGCCTGAACCAATCAGCCGCGTGTGATTGGCAGGCTGGTGTCAGCTGACCGCAAGATCAGCTGACCCGTCTCCTCAGATTATAAAGGTTCTACTGTCCCGCCCGCGAGCGTGCTGACCTAATCTGATGTGCAGAGGAGAGACCTGTCTGAGAGGATGCGGCCGCCGCCGGGGTGACGCCAGACGCGGAAGTGGCGGCCGCAGCACTCTCCGCTGGTGAGGTAATACTGCTATACCTGACAGCTATCCTATCCAGATCCTGTTGCAATATGTCACCATCTTCCTGAGAGTTGATGATTCTGCACAATTTTGTATCATCTGCAAAAATAGCAACATTGCTTTCTACTGCATCTACTAGCTCATTAATAAATAAATTGAAGAGCACTGGACCCAGTACAGACCCCTCTGGGACCCCACTGCTAACAGTCACCCATGTTGAGTATGATCCATGAGTATGAAACGTTGTGCTGGTTGTGATATGCTGTGTATACTTTTGTAACACTCCAATAAATGGAAATCGTTGGATAAGAATCCGTTCAGGGTTGAGTTCCTTATGGGATTTGCATTGATTGACTATGATCCATTTACCACAACACTTTGTTTTCTGTCCATTAGCCAGTTCCCTATCCATGCACACAGACTCTTCCCCAGTCCTTGCATCCTTAACTTTTGTACTAGACTTTTGTGGGGAACAGTGTCGAAGGCCTTAGCAAAGTCCAAGTATATCACATCTACAGCATTCCCAATATCCACATTAGCGTTCACTACCTCATAAAAGCTGAGCATGTAAGTCAAACAGGACCTGTCTTTAGTAAACCCATGCTGATGCTGAGAAATAAGATTATTTTCTACTATGAAAAATTATATAGGCTTTTGAGTCATTCAATTATTACAAGAGACACAGCCTTTTTATTATTCTGACTGCCTTTCATTCTCATTAGGTTCCCAGCCATAGTGGCAGTAAGTACAGTTGACAAGTGACATCGGTATTTATTTGTGTCCATTGTGTCATATGTACAAGGTACTGCGATGTAAATGTCACTGTGATTAATATGAAGGATGTCAGATGTCATTGTGATTAACATACTAGCTACGGTTTATTTAGACTCTGACTGTAATAGAGTGTGTGTTGGTCTCTCCTATTACACACAAGTGGAGGCAAGCACAAACTATTGCACATTGAGGCCTGTCTGGAATCCTTTGGGAAGTGGCAGGGAAAACAGGTGCCCATCTTGATTAGCCCACTAAGAGAGTGTTACAATTAGCCTAAACAGACTTCCCTATTAACATAGTTACAATGGCTTGCATAAGTATTCGGCCCCCTTGAAGTTTTCCACATTTTGTCACATTACTGCCACAAACATGAATCAATTTTAATGGAATTTAACGTGAAAGACCAATACAAAGTGGTGTACACGTGAGAAGTGGAATGAAAGTCATACATGATTCCAAATATTTTTCAAAAATAAATAACTGTAAAGTGGGGTAAGGATAATTATTCAGCCCCCTGAGTCAATACTTTGTAGAACCACCTTTTGCTGCAATTACAGCTGCCAGTCTTTTATGGTATGTCTCTACCAGCTTTGCACATCTAGAGACTGAAATCCTTGCCCATTCTTCTTTGCTAAACAGCTCCAGCTCAGTCAGATTAGATAGACAGCATTTGTGAACAGCAGTTTTCAGATCTTGCCACAGATTCTCGATTGGATTTAGATCTGGACTTTGACTGGGCCATTCTAACACATGGATATGTTTTGTTTTAAACCATTCCCTTGTTGCCCTGGCTTTATGCTTAGGGTCGTTGTCCTGCTGGAAGGTGAACCTCCGCCCCAGTCTCAAGTGTTTTGCAGACTCCAAGAGGTTTTCTTCCAAGATTGCCCTGTATTTGGCTCCATCCATCTTCCCATCAACTCTGACCAGCTTCCCTGTCCCTGCTAAAGAGAAGCACCCCCAGAGCATGATGCTCTCATCTGACCAGAGCACTTTCTTCCACATGTTTGCTGTGTCCCCCACATGGCTTCTGGCAAACTGCAAACGGGACTTCTTATGCTTTTCTGTTAACAATGGCTTTCTTCTTGCCACTCTTCCATAAAGGCCAACTTTGTACAGTGCACGACTAATAGTTGTCCTATGGACAGATTCCCCCACCTGAGCTGTAGATCTCAACAGCTTGTTCAGAGTCACCATGGGCCTCTTGACTGCATTTCTGATCAGCGCTCTCCTTGTTCGGCCTGTGAGTTTAGGTGGACGGCCTTGTCTTGGTAGGTTTACAGTTGTGCCATACTCCTTCCATTTCTGAATGATCGCTCGAACAGTGCTCCGTGGAATTTGGAAATCTTTTTGTAGCCTAAGCCTGCTTTAAATTTCTCAATAACTTTATCCCTGACCTGTCTGGTGTGTTCTTTGGACTTCATGGTGTTGTTGCTCCCAATATTCTCTTAGACAACCTCTGAGGCTGTCACAGAGCAGCTGTATTTGTACTGACATTAGATTACACACAGGTGCACTCTATTTAGTCATTAGCACTCATCAGGCAATGTCTATGGGCAACTGACTGCACTGAGACCAAAGGGGGCTGAATAATTACACACACCCCACTTTGCAGTTATTGATTTGTAAAAAAAATGTTTGGAATCCTGTATGAGTTTCGTTCCACTTCTCACCTGTACACCACTTTGTATTGGTCTTTCACGTGGAATTCCAATTAAAATTGATTCATGTTTGTGGCAGTAATGTGACAAAATGTGGAAAACTTCAAGGGGGCTGAATACTTTTGCAAGCCACTGTACATTGCCAAATATGTCCTTGTTGTGCCATGCTCCACGGCAGTACTCCAGATTCAGTTTACATTAACGGAACATTTCTAACTTCACTTTGTTTGTAGTTTGTACTTGACTTGTAACTTTTGTGGAAAAAAAATAAAACTATTTTCTTCAGGACAAGTATACAGGTCCACAAGACATTCCTTCAGGCCAAGGAAAAAAGGACAGTCCAAGAAGCTCAACTGTTGCAATGTATCAAACCAGGGAGTCAACCAGTCCACACCCGGATCCCTCAAGGTGCAGAAATCAAAAGTAACAAGGAAAAAATGACTGGGTCTCCACCTGGATAAATGCAATTATAGAATTATTTTATTATTGTACCATAGTAATGAAACAACACGACGTTTCGGCCAAAAGGCCTTTATCACTTAACACTTGATAAAGGCCTGCTGGCTGAAACGTCGTGTTATTTCATTACTATGGTACAATAATAAAATAATGCTGTAATTGCATTTATCCAGGTGGAGACCCAGTCATTTTTTCCTTGTTATCATTCCTTCAGGCCTCATGCTATGAATACGAATCTCCTGTTTTTCTACCATATCCTAGACCAGCACGAGTCCATGTCCATGGATTCATGTTACTAATGCCAGGGGCAATTCTAGACATTTTAGTGCCCCAGGCAAGGCATAATTTGTATCCTTCAATCTACACACACTATATATGAATGAGAACCATCTGCACTCCCTTAGTATGTGTGGTGTGCAAATACAGGATAAGAGAACCACATTATAGAACAAGAAAAAAAGAATCCTGTTATATAAGCTGCACCACCAAATTGTATGCAAAGTATAAACTTTATTGGACAACAGAGTCATACATAAAACCAATTAAAAAGTGTTAGATAAACACTATTGGAACCTGATTGGACACATAATAATGATCACAATAGTGCCTCACCTCTAAGTAATAGGCGACCCCTTATGCTGCAATATCACCCCACCAGGGTTTACACAAGGGATGTGGGATGTGGAGACCTGGATCTGTACAATAAATAAAGTGACTGATGCCTGGTGCTAGTACTCAGTAGAAAGAAGCCATCTAAATGTTAAAGTGCACAGTATACAGTGATATAGAAAGTCAAGATGTTCATAGTCACTACTTGAGTAAAACAAACTGATAATCGGTAGGATAAGTGAATCAGGCATATAAATGTGAACTATGTTAAAGAGACTCCGTAACAAAAATTGCATCCTGTTTTTTATCATCCTACAAGTTCAAAAAGCTATTCTAATGTGTTCTGGCTAACTGCAGCACTTTATACTATCACTGTCTCTGTAATAAATCAATGTATCTTTCCCCTGTCAGACTTGTCAGCCTGTGTCTGGAAGGCTGCCAAGTTCTTCAGTGTTGTGTTTCTGATATGAACTCCCCCTTCCAGGCCCCTCTATGCACACTGCCTGTGTGTTATTTAGGATTAAAACAGCTTCTCTCTTCTCTCTTATCTTTTACAAGGTGGATAAATTGTCCTCTGAGCTGGCTGGGCTTTCACATACTGAAGAATTACAGACAAGGGCAAAGCTGTTTGCAGGAAGAAAAGAGCAGCCTGAAACTTCAGTGCATGAGAACAGGGGGAAAGAAACACACAAATGATCTCTTGAGATTCAAAAGGAAGGCTGTATACAGCCTGCTTGTGTATGGATGTATTTTCTATGTGTGGACATACTTGTACATCAACCTACTTCCTGTTTTGGTGGCCATTTTGTTTGTTTATAAACAAACTTTTTAAAACTGTTTTTAACCACTTTTAATGCGGCGAGGAGCGGCGAAATTGTGTCAGAGGGTAATAGGAGATGTCCCCTAACGCACTGGTATGTTTACTTTTGTGTGATTTTAACAATACAGATTCTCTTTAACCACCCTGGCGTTCTATTAAGATCGCCAGGGCGGCTGCGGGAGGGTTTTTTTTAAATAAAAAAAAAACTATTTCATGCAGCCAACTGAAAGTTGGCTGCATGAAAGCCCACTAGATGGCGCTCCGGAGGCGTTCTTCCGATCGCCTCCGGCAGCCAGAAGTAACACGGAAGGCCGCAATGAGCAGCCTTCCGTGTTTGGCTTCTCCTGTCACCATGGCGACGAGCGGAGTGACGTCATGGACGTCAGCCGACGTCCTGACGTCAGACGCCTCCGACCCAGCCCTTAGCGCTGGCCGGAACTATTTGTTCCGGCTGCGCAGGGCTCAGGCGGCTGGGGGGACCCTCTTTCGCCGCTGCTCGCGGCGGATCGCCGCAGAGCGGCGGCGATCGGGCAGCACACGCGGCTGGCAAAGTGCCGGCTGCGTGTGCTGCTCTTTATTTGAGCAAAATCGGCCCAGCAGGGCCTGAGCGGCAGCCATCGGCGGTGATGGACGAGCTGAGCTCGTCCATACCGCTAAGATGGTTAAATGGTGCATACCATACCGACCCAGCGTTCCACAGTTAGAGGGAAGAGTGGCAGCGATCAGTCTGGGCAGAGGGAGGCACAAGAATGCCCCATGCATGGCATGGTCCACGTGGCCACTTCGTCAGGCGTTTGTTCTATAATGCCAGTCTACACTCACACCATCACAATTGAGTAAACAGAAAATAGTTAACCTACATTAAATAGTTAATAGTTTTGTGGGCAACAATATCAAATTAATAAGTCCATCATTTTCTTAATGGAACTAAAGCTACGTATGGACTTCCGATTGTTGTCACCCATCAGGGATCAGGAAACGATCCCTTGGGAGACAATTTGGGAACCAATGCTGTATTGACACATTTTAACCTTCAGCCTAGTTGGCCTCTCTTGGTTGCCGGGAGCGAAAATAGCCAGCTTGGAGCATCAGCATTTAGTTGGCTATTTGCTACCCAGAGATATATTCAGTATAAATATATATATATATATATATTTAAGGGCAGCACTGTGGCATAGTGGAAAGTTTGTATGTTCTCCCAGTGTGTGTGTTGTTTTTTTCAGGGCACTTCAGTTCCCTCTCACATCCCCAAAATATACAGATATGTTAAACACTGAAGATGTGACACTTTGATGTTATGTGATGTAGGTAGAAAAAAAACACACTTGTAAAGCCCCATCTACATGATACAATTTTTTGTGCGATTTGATTCATTGATTTGATTTGATTGAACCCGACATGTCCGATCGGGATTCCATTCAATTTGCCATTGCAAAACAATGTCAAATTGAATCGAATCGAATTGAATCCCGATCGGACATGTCGGATTGAATTGAAAATGAATCGAATCACACAAAACATTGTATGGTGTAGATGGGACTTTAAAGAGACTCTGTAACACATTTTTGAGCCTTATTTCTTCTATCCTATACCTGTTCTAATGTGGTCTGTCTTACTGCAGCCTTTCCTATTTGCACAGTGGCTGTATTATCTCTGTTATATGATCTAATCTTCTCTCCTCTGTCGGCACTGTCGGGCTCAGGCAGTCAGGCTGGAATGTGCTGTGCTGCTTGTGAATGAATAGAAGCTATACACACCCTCTCCAAGCCCCCTGCACACTCTGTATTACTCACACACTGAGCTACTCTCAGCGTATCACTTGCTATGTTTTTTGTTTGTAAACACTGTATAAAAATGGCAATTACAAGCCTGGATTGCAGCAGGGAGAGGCAGAAACAGCACAGAGGGGCCCAGGAGAACATAATGAATAGAATGGTATGCTTTTTATTGTAAGAATTTTACAGTACAGATTCTCTTTAAAGTAATATGTTTTAATGGCTAACTGATAGAGTTAAATTATGCAAGCTTTTTGGGATCTAGTCCCCTTCTTCAGGCATATTTCCAGATGTTAGCTCAAGTAAAACACTAAATAAATCACTAATAGTAATAGGTAAATAGTAAACAGACGAAGATGACAGTTGTGCTGGTAACTCTTTAGCAGTTAGATGTCAGGTGATCAGCAAGCTGGAGTCAGTGAACTCATGCAAGAATACATGAAATACAGTAGGTTTCTGAAGATCATGAAGCCAAGTCAATCATGTTACATAAGGTGTCATGAATCCCATTCCACAATTTAAACCTTCTGTTAATGTCTTGAACATTTTCATAAATTTGTACTCAGAAATCTTTCTTTTTCTTTCATTTTTGAAGTTACCCTTAAAGGGAAGGTCCGAGCACTTTAAAAATAAAAAATCCACTTACCTGGGGCTTCCTCCAGCGTCTGGCATCCATCTTGTGCCCTCGCCGTAGCTCGCATCTGGTGCAGATGCCGACCTCGCCAGGTCAGCTTCCGGGTTGGCTTCTCCTGCGCTCCAGCATGGGGCTCACTGATCGCGCTGATGTAATCTGTACTGTACTGTGCAGTACAGTTCGGATGATGTCAGTGCGACTCTGAGAGCCGCTCGCACAGGCGCAGTGGATAGCCACTGCGCTGGATGGGACCCTGGGCCACCAGCAGTGAGCGGAGCTGCGACTAGGGCACAGGATGGCTGGCAGTGGCTGGAGGAAGACCCAGGTAAGTGGATTTTTTTATTTTTACTTGCTCGGATGTGTCCTTTAAGAATAAGTACTATGTGAAGGAGTCAGTGTACAGCTTGTATTATGGGTAACAGTGTAAACTTGTTGTCCCATCATAATAACTCAACACTCCTAGGCTTGACAAGAATATTATAACTTTATATAGGAAACAGGCTTTCGCCTCTCCTTCTGGAGTTCTTCTTGATCAAATATCCTCGTTCTGTAACACACACTCAGATAAGCAACGGGAAAGAATTAAGAATGATCTTGTGTAGAAAAGCTCAGTTCTGATATGGATTTATGCAATATCTACGGGTTTTAATCTGTCAAAAACGCCTTTTAAAGGGACAAACAAAACAGATACCCACCTAGGGAGAGGGAAGGCTCTGGGTCCTATAGAGCCTTCCCGTTCCTCCTACGGTCCCCGCATTCCACCGCTGGCTCCCCCGTTACCAGTCTCCAAACAATGGGTCGGAGACTGCTCTCTCTTCTGCTGTGGGAAGCTTCGGCAGTCTTTGGAAGCCTGAGTGCTCCTTAAAGGGGAACTGAAGAGAGAGCTATATGGAGGTTTTTATGTTTATTTCCTTTTAATCAATACTAGTTGCCTGGCAGCCCTGCTGGTCTGTTTCTCTGCAGTAGTATCTGAATAAAACCAGAAACAAGCATGCAGCTAGTCTTGTCAGATCTGACTTTAAAGTCTGAACCACTGAAACACCTGATCTGCTGAATGCTTGTTCAGGGGCTATGGTTAATAGTATTAGAGGCAGAGGATCAGCAGGGCTGCCAGGCAACTGGTATTGCTTAAAAGGAAATAAACATGACAGCCTCCATATACCTCTCTCTTCAGTTCCCCTTTGAGAGGCACAGAAGTTAAAAGTGGGTTAAATTATCGACATATATGGCCTCAATTCACAAAGCAGTTTAGATTAACCTACCAAATGTTTGGTAAAATACTGCATGAATTACCAAACGTTTTACCACATGTTTTAGACCTGGTCCAAAAATGTTTGTTGGTTCTAACATGAAGTTTGAACTCACAAAAGTGAAAGTGGGCATAGTCAGTTGTAGTGATGGCCTGAACGGTTCACATGCGAATGCGAACACGTAAACTTTGGTGGTTCGCGTTCGGGGTGAACCGCGAACTATATGTGAGTTTGACCCGTCCCCTATACTACATCATTAATGTCAACTTTGACCCTCTACATCACAGTCAGCAGACACATGGTAGCCAATCAGGCTAAACTCCCTCCTGGAGCCGCACCCCCCCCCCCCCCCCCCTTATAAAAGGCAGGCAGCGTTGGCCATTTCACTCACTCGTGTGGCTGCAGTAATTAGAGAAGGGAGAGCTTGCTGCAGAGACATTAGGGAAAGCTTAGTTAGGCTCTTGTTAGGCTTGTTAGCTTGCTCCTTGCTGATACTTATTGCTAAAAAGCACCCCTCAACAGCTCTTTTGAGAGCTAATGTTGTTCTTGTGATCTATTTTGTGTGTGTTTGTGTGTGTCCCACAGACACTTGCATATACAGCCCTGTCAGCAGGGTTGGACTGGGACACTAAGGGCCCACTAGGAAAGCTTTAGCCTGCCCCCCCCCCCCCCACTCCCAATGCCTTCCCCCCCCCCCCACCCCAATTTTGGGCTCACATGCGCATGTACTCTAGAAATTTTGCACTATATATATATATATATATATACATAGTTTTGTAGGACATTAGATTATGGTAAGGAATAGATTGTGAGCACTTCTGAGGACAGTCCCGAACAGGGAGATGCCCACATGCGGCGTGCGCAACAAAAATAAATGGGTGTCACGATGCACTGGAACATGGGCGTGGTCATGATGGGTCATGGGCAGACTTAAAAATACAAAAAAAAAAATACACAAAATAAAAAAAAATACACAAAATAAGTAGCGGTGTTATTCACAGAGATTAGGTCCGACCAAATAAATTTTAGATAAAATAATCAAGTAGTTACATGCCTCATGATAATTCATCAAGTAGTCAAATGCCGCAAAATAAAAATATTAAGTAGTCCAGTGCTGTCCAACTTCGCGGCCATGGAGGCCATTTTTTCCATTCTACATGGTGGAGGGCTGCCCCCCCCCCCCCCCAAGAAAAAAAATCTAGCAGCAGCTTTCATTGCACAAAATGCAATCAGATTGCCAGCAGTTTCCCCACAAAATGCAATCAGATTGGCAGCATATTTGCCCACAAAATGCAATCAGATTGGCAGCATATTTGCCCATAAAATGCAATCAGATTGGCAGCATATTTCCCCACAAAATGCAATCAGATTGGCAGCATATTTCCTCACAAAATGCAATCAGATTGGCAGCATATTTGTTAGGACTTCTCTTCAGTCCCTGTTGACCCTCCCACGAAGGAAGAGACGTTACCCAGTAGTGGAGTCTAGGTGACCACGGGTCTTCATCCACACTCCCTTGAGGGGGGTGCAGGACCACACCCCCAGGAGGGGGATGTGGAACTTAGCTGCCTAGTGCCCTACCAGGTCACTACTGGGATAGTCTCAGCGAGTGGGCAGGAGAACAGGTGACACTATTTATGGAGTAGGCGGAGTCCGAGGAGAGCTGATGGTCCGGAGGCAGGCGGCAATCAAGCAAAGTCGGGGTCACAATCCAAGGTCGGGGCAGGCGGCAGACAGCAGTAGTACACAAGACAGATCCAAGGGTCGAGGCAGGCGGCAGACAGCAGTAGTACACAAGACAGATCCAAGGGTCGAGGCAGGCGGCAAGTCGGGGTCACAGGCAGAGGTCACAACAGGAGATCAATCAACAAGGCACAACAGGAACAACGGTTCACCGGAACGGCTCACTAAGCTGATCAGAAAGAGCAGCACTGCAGTCAAGGGCAGTGCTGCTTATATAGTGATTATTGGCACCAAAATTAACGCCCTGCGCGTGCGCAGGACGTGCGCAATCCTTCTGCGCATGCGCGCCCACTTCTCTGCGTGCGCGCATGCGCGGTGCCCCAGGCGCTGTGCGCGCAGCGTTCTGCGCGCGTGCGCATTCAGCCACAAACAAACGTCGGGCAGGGAGAGAACACAAGAAGCCCAGCGAACCCCCGCGCGTGCGCACAGCAGGACGCGCCCGGGGACGCCGAGACAGACGGCTATGGTGAGTGTGACATTGCCCCCTCCCTATGGGCAACCTCTGGGTGCCCCTAGGTCCTGGTTTTTCAGGGTACCTTTGGTGAAAGCGTCTAATCAGTAAGGGCGCATGGACATGACCAGCAGGCTCCCAGGAATTATCTTCAACCCCGAAACCCTTCCACTTAATCAGGTATTGAAGGGAGTTCCTCAATCTTCTGCTGTCAAGAATTCTCTCCACCTCAAATTCTTCAGAACCTTCTATGACTGGTTGAGGGTGGTTAGGGATGCGGCCTGGGAATACGTTCTTCACCACCTTCTTTAGACAAGAGATGTGGAAGACAGGGTGCACTCGAAGAGAGGAAGGGAGAGACAATTTGTATGCCACCGGGTTAATTTGATGCAACACAGGGAAGGGTCCCACAAACTTGGGTGCAAGTTTCTTTGAAGGACAACGAAGCTTGAGATTGGTTGTGGACAACCAGACAAGGTCTCCAGGGGATAACAACGGAGCCACTCTCCTGAGTCTGTCTGCAGACTTCTTCCCTCTTTCTTGTGTTTGTTCCAGAATCCGGTGCACAGTATTGAAGTTCTCTTTAATGGCCGAGATCCTTTCCTGCACCCCGGGACATGCTGAGGAGGCATCTAAGTCGGGCAAAAATGCGGGGTGAAGGCCATAGTTGATATAAAAGGGAGATTGACGGGTGGACGAATGGACGGAATTGTTAAAAGCAAACTCGGCTGTGGCCAACAGAGAATACCAGTCATCTTGGGCAGCGGCAGTGAAGCATCTGATGTACTGCTCCAGGGTCTGGTTTGTTCTTTCGGTTTGGCCGTTAGACTGCGGGTGATATGCTGATGATAGTGAAAGCTGGATTCCCAATTTCTTACAAAGTTCTTGCCAAAAACGAGAAGTAAACTGTGTTCCACGATCTGAGACTATGTTGGATGGCAACCCATGGAGCCGAACGATCTCTCGGATAAACACTTGAGCGGTCTCCGCAGCAGATGGGACTTGTTTGAAAGGTAAGAAGTGGGCCATCTTGGAGAACCTGTCTACCACAACTAGGATAGTGGTAAACCCTTCAGAGGGAGGGAGATCGACCACAAAGTCCATTGCAATATTGCTCCATGGTTGGGTTGGCACAGGTAGAGGATTTAACAGTCCCCAAGGTTTAGAACGAGGGGTCTTGGACCGTGCACAGACTTCACAGGAAGAGACATAGGAGCAACAGTCTTTGGCTAACTCAGGCCACCAGAATTTCCTCCGGATAAGCTCTTGTGTGCGGGTGACACCAAAGTGTCCTGCCAGTTTGCTGTCATGACAAGCTTGGAGTACTTGTAAACGTGCTTCAGAGGGGACAAAGATCTTGTCCTCAAAGTAGTATAGACCATCTCTCATGGGGAGTTCAGGAGGTCTACTGCTGGAAGAAGAAGAAGTCTGTCTAATGGAGTCCAATAAACTGGATTGCAGGAGTAAGAAATGTTGTGGAGACAGGATGTTCTCAGGTACAGGGTCAGGAGCCGATTCAGGGTGATACATGCGGGATAAAGCATCGGGTTTTACATTCTTAGATCCAGAGCGATAGGTGAGATGGAAATTGAACCTCGAGAAGAAGAGAGACCACCGAGCCTGACGTGGCCTCAGTCTCTTGGCAGTTCGGAGGTATTCCAAGTTCTTATGATCTGTAAGAATTAGAATTGGTTGTTCCGTGCCCTCCAGAAGGTAGCGCCATTCCTCAAGAGCGGCTTTGATCGCCAACAGTTCGCGGTCAGCCACGTCATAATTTCTCTCCGCATTACTGAGTTTCCTGGAAAAGAAGGCCACTGGGTGAAGGATGGCTTTTGGCCCGAACCTCTGGGAAAGGATATCCCCAATAGCAACTTCGGAAGCATCAACCTCCAGGACAAAGGCTCTTGCGGGATCCGGGTGTTTCAAGATGGGTGCTGAGGTGAAACAAGACTTGAGGGTCTCAAAGGCAAACTGAGCCTCGGGTGTCCAGTGGAAAGGCCTGCTAGTACTGGTAAGGAGAGTAATAGGTGCTACAATCTGTGAGAAATTTTTGATGAATTTTCTATAGAAGTTGGCGAAGCCAATGAAACGTTGTACAGACTTACGGTCCACTGGGACTGGCCACTCCAGAATAGCTGACACCTTTTGAGGATCCATCTCCACTCCTCCTGGGGAAATCTTCAGACCCAAGAATTGTATGTTCACCTTGTCAAATTCACACTTCTCAGGCTTGGCGTATAACCCATGGGTACGAAGGCGGGCCAGAACTTTCTTTACGTGCATTCGGTGTTCCTCTTGGGAGGAGGAGAAGATAAGGATGTCATCCAAGTATACAACCATGAAGTGATCAATGTAGTCTCTAAAGATATCGTTGACAAAGTGCTGAAAAGTGGCGGGAGCATTGCACAGGCCGAAAGGCATTACAAGATACTCGAAGTGCCCAAAGCGGGAGCGGAAAGCCGTCTTCCACTCGTCTCCTTCTCGGATTCTAACTAAATTGTAGGCTCCTCGTAAATCCAATTTAGAAAAGATGCAAGCAGAACCGAGGCGTAGAAAGAGATCGGGCATCAGAGGAAGTGGGTAGCGATTCTTGACCGTGATTTTATTCAGCTCCCGGTAGTCTATGCAGGGTCGCAGGGAACCGTCTTTCTTTTCAACAAAAAATATGCCAGCTCCGGCAGGAGACGTGGACGGGCGAATGAACCCCTTGTTGAGATTTTCCTCAATATATTCTTTCAAGATCAAAGTCTCAGGCTCAGAAAGAGGGTACGTTCTCCCGAACGGGATAGGAGCTCCAGGTTGCAGATCAATGGGGCAGTCATATGGACGATGAGGAGGAAGAGTATCTGCCTTAGCCTTGTCAAACACGTCCAAGAAATCATGATAGGCCACCGGAATTAGATCTTTCTTAGGTGAGTCCAGGCAGAACAAGGTACCTTCTCGAGGGAAGCAGGAACGTAGGCAATAATCCGACTGGAAAACCACCTCATGGGAGACCCAATTAACTGCAGGGTTATGAGTTCTGAGCCAGGGCATTCCCAGGATCACGGGAAACAGTGGAGAAGATATCAAATCGAAGCTCAAGTATTCTTGATGTTCCCCTTGAATGGTGACCAGAAGCGGTAGGGTCTCCGTGGTGATGGGACCCGAACTGATGGCAGATCCATCTGCTAGTTGGATGACCAGGGGTTGGCGTTTTTGATGCACGGGGAGTCGAAGTTGTTGCGCCAACTGAAGATCTAGGAAGCATGAGCAAGCTCCCGAGTCCACGATAGCTTTAATTGGGACGGTCCTTTCTTGCGGCCCCTGTAACGAGAGAGTGAGTGGTACGTGAGATGAGGTAAACGGAGGAGAAAGAGTACCACTAGTACACACCACACACTCAGGCTCACCCGAAGGTCTGACCGGGCAGTTGACACGGAAGTGACCCGGGGCCCCGCAATACAGACAAAGGTTAGAAGATCTCCTGCGCAATCTTTCCTCTGGTGAGATGGCCAGTCGAGCCAGGCCTATTTGCATAGGCTCAGATTCATCCTCCGCCTGAGGAACAGATGGAACTGGGGCAGGCATGGGTCTGGGATTAGGTACACCCCATGTTGGTCTCACAGAACCGGACCTCTCCGAACGTCTCTCTCTCAGCCGTCTGTCAATTTGAATGGACAGGTGGATCAAGTCCTTCAAAGAGTCAGGAACTCCTACCCTGGCCAGCTCATCCTTGAGAGTATCAGAAAGCCCCTGACGGAACTGGAACCTCAAAGCGGAATCATTCCAGGTGACATCTGCCTCCCACCGGCGGAACTCCATCACATAGTCCTCCACCGGTCTTCTTCCTTGCCTGAGAGATTGGAGAGCACTCTCGGCAGATGCTGCCCTCCCTGGGTCGTCATAGATCTCTGCCATGGCTTCAAAGAAAGTATTGAGGCTCCCTAAGGCCGGATGTTGTTGCTCCACAAGACGAAGGGCCCAGGCCTGAGGTTCCCCTTGAAGCAAAGAAATAACTGCCCTGACTTTAATCTCCTCACTGGCATATGTCCGGGATAACAAGGAGAAATGGAGATGGCAGGCACTCTGGAACCATCGAAATTTAGAACGGTCCCCCGAGAATCGTTCAGGTAATGGCAGTCTTGGCTCAGGAGGAGGAGAAGCAGCACCTTCCACGGGAACTATTCTATCCCCAGCCGGGGGTGGAGCCACTGGGGCAGGGACAGCGGGAGGAACGGCCACGGCCTCAGAGACGGGAATGGCCACCCGGAGCTGATCGCGGATCTCTTGATAGCCTCTCTGGACCTCATCCACCGAGACACGGAGTTGCGTCACTAACTCATATAAGATCTCCACCGGGGTACGGGCTCCATTAGCGTCCATCTTGGCTGCTCTTTACTGTTAGGACTTCTCTTCAGTCCCTGTTGACCCTCCCACGAAGGAAGAGACGTTACCCAGTAGTGGAGTCTAGGTGACCACGGGTCTTCATCCACACTCCCTTGAGGGGGGTGCAGGACCACACCCCCAGGAGGGGGATGTGGAACTTAGCTGCCTAGTGCCCTACCAGGTCACTACTGGGATAGTCTCAGCGAGTGGGCAGGAGAACAGGTGACACTATTTATGGAGTAGGCGGAGTCCGAGGAGAGCTGATGGTCCGGAGGCAGGCGGCAATCAAGCAAAGTCGGGGTCACAATCCAAGGTCGGGGCAGGCGGCAGACAGCAGTAGTACACAAGACAGATCCAAGGGTCGAGGCAGGCGGCAGACAGCAGTAGTACACAAGACAGATCCAAGGGTCGAGGCAGGCGGCAATTCAGCAGAAGTCGGGGTCACAGGCAGAGGTCACTACAGGAGATCAATCAACAAGGCACAACAGGAACAACGGTCACCGGAACGGCTCACTAAGCTGATCAGAAAGAGCAGCACTGCAGTCAAGGGCAGTGCTGCTTATATAGTGATTATTGGCGCCAAAATTAACGCCCTGCGCATGCGCAGGACGTGCGCAATCCTTCTGCGCATGCGCGCGCACTTCTCTGCGTTGCGCGGTGCCCCAGGCGCTGTGCGCGCAGCGTTCTGCGCGCGTGCGCATTCAGCCACAAACGTCGGGCAGGGAGAGAACACAAGAAGCCCAGCGAACCCCCGCGCGTGCCCGGGGACGCCGAGACGGACGGCTATGGTGAGTGTGACAATATTTCCCCACAAAATGCAATCAGATTAGCAGCATATTTCCTCATAAAATGCAACCAGATTGGCAGCAGACTTCCCCACAAAATGCAATCAGATTGGCAGCATATTTCCCACAAAATGCAATCAAATTGGCAGCATATATCCCCACAAAATGCAATCAGATTGTCAGCAGATTTCCCCACTAAATGCAATCAGATTGGCAGCAGATTTCCCCACAAAATGCAATCAGATTGGCAGCAGATTTCCCCACAAAATGCAATCAGATTGTCAGCAGATTTCCCCACTAAATGCAATCAGATTGGCAGCAGATTTCCCCACAAAATGCAATCAGATTGGCAGCAAATTTCCCCACAAAATGCAATCAGATTGGCAGCAGAATCCCCAAAAAAGAGAGGGCCTGGCGGGCAGGTCTTTAGGTGTCCCCAGTTTAGGTAGGCAGGTCTATAAGTGTCCCCAGTATAGGTAGCCAGGTCTATAGGTGTCCCCAGTTTAGGTAGGCAGGCACTGTATATAGGTGTCCCCAGTTTAGGTAGGCAGGTCTATAAGTGTCCCAGTAATGGTGCCCCCAGCCTGGAAGGGGGGGGCAGTGGGCACAGAACGGCGGGGAGTGTTGGAAGCTTCCCCCCTCACCTCAAGCCCCTCCTTCCATTCTCCCCCCTCCAGAATTGCAGCCAGCATGGCAGAGAGCGGGCATCACTCACTTACCGAGAGTCAGAGAGCTCTGCGTGCCGCTGCTGGTCTTCTGCACTGCACTGTCCAATCACGCTGTCACAGGAAGTACAGTGAGAGCGTGATTCGACAGTGTCAGTGAAGAAGACCAGACCAGCGGCACGCAGAGCTATCGCTCTTGGTAAGCCGTTCCCTGCTGCTGCCGCTTGCTGGCTGCAATTCTGGAGGGGGGAGCGTGAAAGGAAGGGGCGTGCCCTAGGTGAAAGAGGGGGGGGAGGGCGGGTCCTACCGGGTGGGGCCCACCGAGGGAAAAAACTGTACTACTGTGGCCCAGTCCGAGCCTGCCTGTCAGTCAGTCGCAGCAGGCCCTTGGCCCCTTGGTAATTCCTACTGTGCCACTGCCAGGCCCAGCACATTCAGTGACTACCTGTTCACGGTACCTGTGTGTGTGACAGCTGCACATTTGTAATCCCAATCCCTGAATACCTGTTCAGTGCACCTACCTACGTGACTGCACGAAGTGTTATATACCAGTCACTGCACCTGTTCACGGTACCTGTGTGTGTGACAGCTGCACATTTGTAAAACCAATCCCTGCATACCTGTTCAGTGCACCTACCTACGTGACCTCAAGCAGTGTTATATTATATACCAGTCACTGCACCTGTTCACGGTACCTGTGTGTGTGATTCAAAACTTCTTGTGTGTGTGACAGCTGCACATTTGTAATGCCAATCCCTGCATTCCTGTTCAGTGCACCTACCTACGTGACCGCAAGCAGTGTTATATTATATACCAGTCACTGCACCTGTTCACGGTACCTGTGTGTGTGACAGCTGCACAATTGTAATGCCAATCACTGCATATCTGTTCAGTGCACCTACTACGTGACCGCAAGCAGTGCACTGCAGCTGCAACAACAAAACAAAAGGCATGCACGTGTCAATTCCCCTTCATGATCGTTACCTTGCCGCGGTGAAGGGGCTTGCATATCACAATGAAGCAATGACCGCTGGCTATATGAGTGTCTCGGGGGTGTCTTGTATTATTGTGTATTTTTTGAAGCAGTAGGGAACTTTGCTAACTGCTAGGGATTTGTTGAAGATGTTGGTGAGGATGGGGGCCAGCTGGATTGCACATGTTTTCAGGAAGTTTGATGACATGCCATCAAGGCCCGAGTCTCCACGCACTATATGTCCTTGCATGCATTGCAGCGGGTGCAACACTTTACTGCCAGGTGCTCAGTTCCCTTTGAAGGGTGGAAATAAAGTCTAGAGTCAAATCAACGCATTTTCAGTGGGAGGGGGGGGGGGGGGGCCAGGCTAAAGCTTTCCTAGTGGGCCCTTAGTGTCCCAGTCCGACCCTGCTGACAGGGCTGTATATGCAAGTGTCTGTAGGACACACACACACACACACACACAAAATAGATCACAAGAACAACATTAGCTCTCAAAAGAGCTGTTGAGGGGTGCTTTTTAGCAATAAGTATCAGCAAGGAGCAAGCTAACAAGCCTAACAAGAGCCTAACTAAGCTTTCCCTAATGTCTCTGCAGCAAGCTCTCCCTTCTCTAATTACTGCAGCCACACGAGTGAGTGAAATGGCCAACACTGCCTGCCTTTTATAATGGGGGGGGGGGGGTGCGGCTCCAGGAGGGAGTGTAGCCTGATTGGCTACCATGTGTCTGCTGACTGTGATGTAGAGGGTCAAAGTTGACCTTAATGATGTAGTATAGGGGGCGGGTCAAGCTCACATATAGTTCGCGGTTCACCTCGAACGCGAACCACCAAAGTTTGCGCGTTCGCATTCGCATGTGAACCGTTCAAGCCATCACTACAACTGACTATGCCCACTTTCACTTTTGTGAGTTCCAACTTCATGTTAGAACCAACAAACATTTTTGGACCAGGTCTAAAACATTTGGTAAAACGTTTGGTAATTCTTCATGAATTCAACTTGTACACTACTAAATGCAGTATTTTACCAAACATTTGGTAGGTTAATCTAAACTGCTTTGCGAATTGAGGCCATATATGTCAATAATTTAACCCACTTTTAACTAAACTGTAAAACAGTTTTCAGTTTTCTTTACCTTTCTTTTCCTTTCTCTGCAGATAATGATCATATACAACTTCCCTTTGAAGAATGGAAATAAAGTCTAGAGTCAAATGAACCCATTTTCAGTAGAAAAATGCACACATTTACATAGATCTGAACATCAGTCCTAAAAGAGGGATTAATAAAGAATGAAGAAGAACAAAGATTTAGTTCCCAAACAGGGACAGTTTCACTGAAAAAGGAACAGTTGGGAGCTGTGGCATGAGTGACAAAAAATATTAGTTCTTCAGTAAAAATGGTTAAGCGCTCTTCTCTGCCTGTTCCTTCTTAGACACAGGAAATATGTCATATAATGAAAAAGCCCCCCCTTCGGGGAAAGACTCACCAGACTTCTAGGCCTCCAAGGCCAATGCTCGCATTCGGGGTATTGGCCACCCCGCAGCCTCTCTGGCAGTCCTCTCTTGGCTATTCCCAGCCTGTGTAAGCAAAAAGCGGATTCCACATCGCGTAAAAGCGTACCAGTTTATTTTTTAAAAAAGTTAAAAACAGATCAGTGGTGTATAACCACTCATTGGGTCAGAAAACTTCATCAAAAATGAAAAAACACAGCCAGCCCCTTGTTTTACAAGCTACCTGATTCCAGGTACAGGGGTATGCAGAGATAAGATGCACTAAGCTGGTGACAAGGCGCACGCCTCTGTCATTTAGCGTCCCTTTCCGCAATAGCTTACTGGCTAGTGCTCTAAAAGATACCGAGCCTGCTGCACACAGACAATCCCGCCGCGTCCAGCGAGCGTCGTGCGCTGTTACGTCACTCCGTGGCTCCGCCCAACGTTTCGTTGCCCTAGCAACTCCTCAGGGGCTACGGAGGCACGGAGAGTGACGTCCTTTATCCTCTATTCTGCGAGCTATGCACCTGCGTTCCATAATCAAGCTCATAGCTAGATCCTATTCCGAACTGATTGGAGGCCTAGGATCCGCCCCCCCTCGCTCTGTGCAATAATGCAGCAAGTCTATAGGCTGCTGGGAATTTGAATTCCTCCTATCTCACTGTTTCTATGCAGATTCATAGCTTCATGCAGCAACCCCTGCATACCCTTTACATGATACAGCAACCCCTGCATACCCTTAGCCTGATGTCTTAATTACCCATTAGCTAATAATGCAGCAAGTCTATAGGCTGCTGGGATTTGAATTCCTCCTATCTCACTGTTCCTATGCAGTCTTATAGCTTCATGCAGCAACCCCTGCATACCCTTTACATGATTTTATACAGCAACCCCTGCATACCCTTAGCATGGTGTCATATTTAGAATTTTTGTGCGTGCACTAGCATACTCATAGGCTCCATGCCCTTTCCACATATCACTCTTATTATCATAAGTGTTATATAACCCCATTCTCCATTCCTTTAGGTGATTCCCCTTTTCCTCACATACCCCCCCCCCCCCCCACCACCCATCCCAATAGCAGTCCTCCCCAGCTGACCAATGTTACCCATTAGCTATAAAACAATTTAAATCTATATCTACATTATGACCCACAGGAACCAACGTGTTCATTTTATGTATCCATTCAGTTTCTAGCTGAGATATCCTCCTTTCTCGATTACACCCCCTCCAGTTAGGGACTAGTTTTTCAATCCCACATATTTTTAGGGTTTTGATATCACAGTTGTGTTTTTCACCCACGTGTTTGGACAAGTTGTGTTTCAAAAAACCTTTAGCAGAATTACATATGTGTTCACCCCACCTTTTATGTAGGGCCCTTGTGGTACGCCCTATATATTGCTGACCACATCCACAAGTGATTAGGTATACAGCATACTTTGTTCGACACGTGATGAACCCTTTAATTTTGTAGGTCCCGCTCGCTGGACGCGGCGGGATTGTCTGTGTGCAGCAGGCTCGGTATCTTTTAGAGCACTAGCCAGTAAGCTATTGCGGAGAGGGACGCTAAATGACAGAGGCGTGCGCCTTGTCACCAGCTTAGTGCATCTCATCTCTGCATACCCCTGTACCTGGAATCAGGTAGCTTGTAAAACAAGGGGCTGGCTGTGTTTTTTCATTTTTGATGAAGTTTTCTGACCCAATGAGTGGTTATACACCACTGATCTGTTTTTAACTTTTTTAAAAAATAAACTGGTACGCTTTTACGCGATGTGGAATCCGCTTTTTGCTTACACAGACTGGGAATAGCCAAGAGAGGACTGCCAGAGAGGCTGCGGGGTGGCCAATACCCCGAATGCGAGCATTGGCCTTGGAGGCCTAGAAGTCTGGTGAGTCTTTCCCCGAAGGGGGGGCTTTTTCATTATATGACATATTTCCTGTGTCTAAGAAGGAACAGGCAGAGAAGAGCGCTTAACCATTTTTACTGAAGAACTTTATTTTGATGGTTGCACGCATCTAGGAAGAGCGCTCCTACATGATAATTATTATATGAGCAAGGACATTATACATGTGGTTACTGCCTGCTATTGTGTTTTACTTAGAATTTAGCACCTGTAATATGAATGTTTGATGAATGTTTGATTCATTATCTTTTATATAAAACATTTTTTAGAGGTGACCTATATAACATCTGACTCAGCATATGAGCGCAGTATCAGGGTGCTGTAATTGTTGTGAATATTTTATTTGTTGTGATACAGGTGCACATATACTACAAGTATGGAGATATTTGAATTTAGATCCCATAGGGATATAGATTTAGATGCCATTTTTGGCAAGGAAACTGAGTCCAGAGGTGTTTTAGACCAAAGTTTTAAGAAATTACAAAACGCCATGGGAAAAGAATTGACCACTTGGTGGGATATTGCTACTCTAAATAGATACCACAAGAAGGGCATAGTGCCTAAAACTATTAGATGGGAACTTGAATTAAATGACGGTGAAAGCAATGCAGAGAATGATGCTGAATGGGAAGAATATGCTAATAAATGTGGGTTGGGGGCAATTGAGATCATGATTAAACGTAAAAACAAACGCCTTAATAGGATTGGTGGTGAAAAAGAGGAGATTAGGACAGCCTTGGAGCCTTTTAAAAACACTGAGGAGTTCAAGGATAAATCAAAAGGGCTCCACGACTCTCTTAAAAAGAATGAGAAAGCATTGATTATAGAGAAACAGAGGAAGTTCGCACAGGATTGCGAGCTCTTCAAAAATCACCTGGCCTATAGGTGGCAGATGAGAAAGAAGGAGAGGGAGGTCCCTGGCCCTGAAAGGCAGCCTAACCTTAACCCTATGCCTAACATGGTACCCAGAGAAGGAGCCATTCCAAAAAGGCAGATTGTAAATCCGCCCGTGATCCCAGATGGGGGGAGAGGTGGCCCTGTGTATATACCTAGAGGGCAGGGAAGGCCCCGGAGGGGGACCTTGAATAGGAAACCTAGGCAGCCTAGGCCCCAGGGTGGAGGGGCCCCACTGAGACCTTACTACCCCAGATATGGGAATCCCGGGTACAACAGGCCAGCACAACCAGGATATAATTACCCTAGACCATACAAGCCCAAACCCAGGTACAGCAACTATGGGGAACAGCCGAATCAAACTCCTGCAGAATACTCTATCCCTACATACAACAGGTATGAACCTATAGGTGAACAAGATGATGACCCTTTTCCTTGGGGGTACCCGAGACCCAGATACCGGGGTGGGTTGGAGGAGGGAGAGGGGGACACACCAAGGGGAAAAAACAAGAGAAGAGCCGAAGAGGATGCCGAGGGGGGAGACGAGAAGCGAGAAAAAAGAATATAGGACAGGGTATCTTTAATATTAGTGGGGTGGCACTCACAGAGGAACAAACTAGGATCATTGATCATGGATTGAAATATGCCCCATCTCGTAATTTAAACAAATGTAATGCTTACATAGATGTACACAGATTTACAAGAAAACTGAATATTAAAAAATATTTCCTCAAGAAGGAGGGTCCATCCACGAGAGTTAACCCCCCAGAGGAATACAGACACACCAATCTGAGGAATAGGTCGGTGTTTAATCCCCCAGATTATGACACAGCAAGTACAATTGAAACATTTAAAAATATGGTGATCAATGATCTTAATGGGATTAGGGTTCCCAGAAATGATGTCAAAGTGAAGAATATAGCTAAGGACTTGCTAAAAGAAAAGCAACTGGTGGTACGCCCTGCCGACAAGGGGGGAGGCGTGGTGATCCTTAACAGGGATCAGTACGCTACAGAACTCAATAGACTGGTTGGAGATGAAAATACATACTTAAAACTCAAGGGGGACCCCACTAGGAGATTCTTTGAGGAACTTAGAGAGCTACTAAAAAGTGGACTAAGAGAGGGACTACTTAAAGATAAAGAATATGAATACTTGTTGCCATCGGCACCAAGGATCCTGGTTATCTACTATACCCCAAAAGTACACAAGAATCCTACACACCCACCCGGACGCCCCATAATTAGTGGGATGGGGTCAATCACACATCGACTTGGACAATATCTTGATGATATGCTGCAAATGGCTGTTAAACTAATACCTCACCTATTGAGGGACACCAAGCACACATTACAGGTGCTTGGGGGACTGAAGATTTCTGGGGACACGTTGCTGGGAACGGCCGATGTGTCCTCACTGTATACATGTATACCGCACGGACCAGGACTGATGGCAGTGAGGAAATACCTAGCTAGAACAAGTATGAAGACGGAGCAATGTGAGTTTATTTTGAAGCTACTAGAATATGCTTTAAAACATAACTATTTCTGGCATGAGGGGGACTATTACCTGCAGGAGCGAGGATGCGCGATGGGGGCAGGGTATGCCCCCAGCTTCGCGAATCTCTTCATGGCCGTGTGGGAAGAGGAGGTACTAGAGAGGACTGAGTCGTCAAAAATAGTAAAATGGTCCAGGTACATTGATGACCTGCTGCTATTCTGGGAGGGCACTGAATCAGATTTTATGGAGTATATACAGACACTTAACCAGAACGACCTTAACATTGAACTGAATGCTGTGTGCAGTAGAGATATGGTGGTGTTTCTGGATCTGGAGATCACAAAAGATGGTAGTGACCTCTGGACCAGAACTCACTTTAAGGATGCGGACCGGAATGGGTACATCCCAGTGGGAAGCTGCCACCATCCCCAGTGGCTTAGGACCGTACCTAGGAGTCAGTTCCTGCGGATTCGAAGGAACTGCTCCACGGTACAAGAATACCACCAACAATCCAGTAGGCTGGCCCAGAGATTTCTGGATAAGGGGTATAGGAAGGGCGAAATAGAGGCAACCAGAAGAGAGGTGGCGGAAATAGAACGGGCAAGTACTTTTACTAAAAGATCGCAGAACAGAGATGGAATGGATTTTGGTTTTCTTACAGATTTCAATAAACAGTTTAGAAAAGTTGAGGGGGTGATCAACAAGAACTGGGGTATATTGAAGCAGGACCCCACTCTGAAAAAAGTGATCCCTGATAGACCAAAATTCTTGTACCGTAAGGCCCCAAATTTGAAGAATCACTTGGCCCCGAGCTGTGTCAACCCCCCGGGTAGGCCCCTTAACCCCTGGCAGGAGGATGGGTTCTATCCTTGCAGAAGCTGTAGAGCCTGTGAGGAAGGACTAACATCTAGATGTAAAGAGGTGCAATCCTCTAGTACTGGAAGGACCTACAAAATTAAAGGGTTCATCACGTGTCGAACAAAGTATGCTGTATACCTAATCACTTGTGGATGTGGTCAGCAATATATAGGGCGTACCACCAGGGCCCTACATAAAAGGTGGGGTGAACACATATGTAATTCTGCTAAAGGTTTTTTGAAACACAACTTGTCCAAACACGTGGGTGAAAAACACAACTGTGATATCAAAACCCTAAAAATATGTGGGATTGAAAAACTAGTCCCTAACTGGAGGGGGTGTAATCGAGAAAGGAGGATATCTCAGCTAGAAACTAAATGGATACATAAAATGAACACGTTGGTTCCTGTGGGTCATAATGTAGATATAGATTTAAATTGTTTTATAGCTAATGGGTAACATTGGTCAGCTGGGGAGGACTGCTATTGGGATGGGTGGTGGTGGGGGGGGGGGGGTATGTGAGGAAAAGGGGAATCACCTAAAGGAATGGAGAATGGGGTTATATAACACTTATGATATGAAGAGTGATATGTGGAAAGGGCACGGAGCCCATGAGTATGCTAGTGCACGCACAAAAATTCTAAATATGACACCATGCTAAGGGTATGCAGGGGTTGCTGTATAAAATCATGTAAAGGGTATGCAGGGGTTGCTGCATGAAGCTATGAATCTGCATAGAAACAGTGAGATAGGAGGAATTCAAATTCCCAGCAGCCTATAGACTTGCTGCATTATTGCACAGAGCGAGGGGGGGGCAGATCCTAGGCCTCCAATCAGTTCGGAATAGGATCTAGCTATGAGCTTGAATATGGAACGCAGGTGCATAGCTCGCAGAATAGAGGATAAAGGACGTCACTCTCCGTGCCTCCGTAGCCCCTGAGGAGTTGCTAGGGCAACGAAACGTTGGGCGGAGCCACGGAGTGACGTCACAGCGCACGACGCTCGCTGGACGCAGCGGGATTGTCTGTGTGCAGCAGGCTCGGTATCTTTTAGAGCACTAGCCAGTAAGCTATTGCGGAGAGGGACGCTAAATGACAGAGGCGTGCGCCTTGTCACCAGCTTAGTGCATCTCATCTCTGCATTCCCCTGTACCTGGAATCAGGTAGCTTGTAAAACAAGGGGCTGGCTGTGTTTTTCATTTTTGATGAAGTTTTCTGACCCAATGAGTGGTTATACACCACTGATCTGTTTTTAATTTTTTTTTGAAAAAATAAACTGGTACGCTTTTACGCGATGTGGAATCCGCTTTTTGCTTACACAGACTGGGAATAGCCAAGAGAGGACTGCCAGAGAGGCTGCGGGGTGGCCAATACCCCGAATGCGAGCATTGGCCTTGGAGGCCTAGAAGTCTGGTGAGTCTTTCCCCGAAGGGGGGGCTTTTTCATTATATGACATATTTGCTGTGTCTAAGAAGGAACAGGCAGAGAAGAGCGCTTAACCATTTTTACTGATGAACTTTATTTTGATGGTTGCACGCATCTAGGAAGAGCGCTCCTACATGATAATTATTATATGAGCAAGGACATTATACATGTGGTTACTGCCTGCTATTGTGTTTTACTTAGAATTTAGCACCTGTAATATGAATGTTTGATTCATTATCTTTTATATAAAACATTTTTTAGAGGTGACCTATATAACATCTGAATCAGCATATGAGCGCAGTATCAGGGTGCTGTAATTGTTGTGAACAAAAAATATTAGGCCAATGAACGGATTAGGGGCAAACAGGGCCACTCCTGGGCCCACGGCAGCCACTATAACTGCATTGGTTACTGCTACCCTACTGCCAGTCTTGAGAACTCTGTTTCAGTGTATACCCTCCTGTCCTGCATCCCTATGTGTGTGTATGAGAAAAATGTGCAAATATGATAGTAAAATGGCGATCGTGACGTCCTCTGCAACTACTGAAATCTTCCCCCAGAGGACATGAGATCCTGGAAGTCTCTTTCCCACAATGCACGTTTGCACTCATAACCATCAAACAGAAGAAGCCTTCAACCGACATAAAATCACACTGTGCATTTCCACCGTTTCCAGTAAGGTTTCATAACAGGACATCCAGTCGCCCTGACAGCTTACCTCAGACAATTATGGAAAAATCTGCTCAGAAATAGGCCTGTTATTTATGAAGCCTTGAGGTCTGGCTGCATTACAGTGCTGCTTATGTAAGATGCTAATTACACAGCCTAATGGATGTGTTAACATGGGGTCATATTTACAGTAATAAGTGTGTGGTTTCACCACAAATCACTCTTTTTCAGCACTGTTTATGCAACAGCTGGATTGTATAACCTTTCCTGGTATTTGCACCATCATCATCATCAATCCAAGATTTAAATACAGTGAAAATATAAAAGCTACAGAAATAAACTTGTTGGGGCATATTAATATTCAGATCACCACTCCTGTGTTCTCCACTTCTTAAAAATCAGATTGCCTCTTTACGTTTGCCTTATCTATAAAGGGAAATTTGAATTTGATTTCTTAAAGAGAACCTGAGGTGGGGAAGTAATTTAAAGAGAACCCGAGGTGTGTTTAAAGAATGTTATCTGCATACAGAGGCTGGATCTGCCTATACAGCCCAGCCTCTGTTGCTATCCCAAACCCCACTAAGGTCCCCCTGCACTCTGCAATCCCTCATAAATCACAGCCATGCTGTGAGGCTGTGTTTACATCTGTAGTGTCAGTCTCAGCTGCTCCCCCGCCTCCTGCATAGCTCCGGTCCCTGCCCCCGTCCCTTCCCTCCAATCAGCAGGGAGGGAAGGGATGCAGGCAGGGACTGGAGTTCTGCAGGAGGCGGGGAAAGCAGCAGACTGACACTATAGAGATAAACACAGCCAGCTCTGACAAGCTGTTTGTCAGCAGCGTGGCTGTGATTTATGAGGGATTGCAGAGTGCAGGGGGACCTTAGGGGGGTTTGGGATAGCAACAGAGGCTGGGCTGTATAGGCAGATCCAGCCTCTGTATGCAGATAATATTCTTCAAACCCACCTCGGGTTCTCTTTAAGAAAAGATTAAGGCTACCTGATCCAGGGGGCTGGGTGGATCAGGTGGCTGCAATCCCCACCACTCTCCGCTGCTCTGTTCGCCTGCATCCTCTTCCTTTTGGTTTCGTGTAGGGAGACGGGGGAGCGGCAGGGAGCATAGCCGGCGAGAGAGAGCTGCCTCCCTTACCCTCCGGAATATCGACAAGGGGACACCTGGACATGAAAGAGTAGTTGCTACATATGAAAGAGGAAGCTGAAAATGGAGAGCAACAGATGAAAAGGGGAAACTGAGGCTCAAGAGAGCTGTTCAGGAAAGAAGGAGGGAAAGAATGCTGTACATGGATGATACACATGGAACACATGAGGTGGCACATGGAATGTGAGGGGAGCTGCTGCACAAGAAAGGGGAGACACAACATACTTGGCCTAGGGGCACAAAAAGTATAAATCCAGCCTATGCTAGACTCGTAACTGCACTGGCACAGTGACCTCCATAGTTCTTTGTAAAACTGCAATGCCACTGCAGCTGGCATTGGATTAGTCCATCTCCCGATGAGGGATTCTCAACATTTATTTTAATTGTTGCTAAAGCATTCTCTGAGAGGGCTCACAGAAAGCTGCTACAGTGGCATGCGAAAGTTTGAACAACCTTGTTAATCATCATGATTTTTCTGTATAAATCTTTGGTTGCTCTGATAAAAAATGTCAGTTAAATACATCATATAGGAGACGCACACAGTGATATTTGAGAAGTGAAATGAAGATTATTGGATTTACAGAAAGTGTGCAATAATTATTTAATCAAAATTAGGCAGGTGCATAAATTTGTCATTTTATTGATTCCAAAACCTTTACAACTAATTATTTGAACTAAATTGGCTTGGTAAGCTCAGTGACCCCTGAACTACATACACAGGTGAATCCAATTATGAGAAAGAGTATTTAAAGGGACTCCGAGCAGTGCAGAAACTATGGAAAGATGCATATCATTTTAAAGCTCTGTTTCTCCTCTTTCCAATGATATATAAACCGCCGCCCTACGCCTTTTAGTTTTCGCTATTTTCGCGATTGAAATTGCCGCGGCCGCAATTTCAATCGCGAAAATAAAGAAAACTAAAAGGCGTAGGGCAACTATTTAGGTGTCACCAGAAAGAGGAGAAAGAGAGCTTTAAAATGATATCCATCTTTCCATAGTTACTTGTATTACACAGGCCGACTTTTTCTGCTGAATGGAGCTGCTGACACTGGGGAAAGTGTCGTCCTGTGTAATACAAGTAACTATGGAAAGATGGATATCATTTTAAAGCTCTCTTTCTCCTCTTTCTGGCGACACCTAAATCGTCGCTCTACGCCTTTTAGTTTTCTTTATTTTCGCGATTGAAATCGCAGCCGCAGCAATTTCAATCGCGAAAATAGCGAAAACTAAAAGGCGTAGGGTGGCGGTTTATATATTATTGGAAAGAGGAGAAAGAGAGCTTTAAAAGGATATGCATCTTTCCATAGTTTCTGCACTGCTCGGAGTCCCTTTAAGGCCCGGTTCACATTAGCGGTGGCCGTCCGGAATCGCCGTGCCGGAGCCGCACCGCTTGCAGAACGGACGGAACGGACGCACGGCATAGCAATGAAAGCCTATGCGTCCGTTCACATGCGTCCGTTCTGCCGGACCGGAGCCGGACCGGATCCGGGCCGGATCCGGACTCCGGCCTCCGTTCCAACATGCGCTATTTTTTGATCCGGCTCCTCCGGCAGCCGTATCCGGGGCGGAGCCGGACTGCACCATCCGGCCAATACAAACCAATGGGAACCGGAGAGCGCACAACACACTGGCTGAGAAATCCGGATGTTCTACCCCACTTCCTATGCGGATTGTTGCGGCGATATTGGATGGGGACACATGGGCAAGCATTTTGGAGTGGAGCAGCACAGCTGGATCCGGATCCGGAGATGTTGGCAGCATGTCGCAGGTGGAGGTGAGTGCTAAACAGCAGAGGGCCTGATTCCACAGGTCCCCCTTCTGCTGACCTCCCAGACCCCAACCTTTTTTTTGTTTTTTACGTTACTTTTGCCAAACGGATCCGGATCGCATCCTGATGAACACCTGATGCAACCTGACCGGATCCGGATCGGATCCGGATCAGAACCGTACGGTTCCGATCCGGATCCGGTCCGGATCCGGTCAGGTCATCCGGTCCGTTTGGCAAACAACCGCAAGTGTGAACGGGGCCTAAGGGGGTCAATTGTAAGTTTCCCTCCTCTTTTAATTTTCTCTGAAGAGTAGCAACATGGGGGTCTCAAAACAACTCTCAAATGACCAGATTTTTCACCATCATAGTTTAGTGGAAGGATACAGAAAGCGGTCTCAGAGATTTCAGCTGTCTGTTTCCACAGTTAGGAACATATTGAGGTAATGGAAGACCACAGGCTCAGTTCAAGTTAAGGCTTGAAGTGACAGACAAAGAAAAATCTCGGATAAACAGAAGCAACGAATGGTAAGAACAATCAGAGTCAACCCACAGACCAGCACCAAAGACCTACAACATCATCTTGCTGCAGATGGAGTCACTGTGCATTGTTCAACCATTCTGCGCACTTTACACAAGGGGATGCTGTATGTGAGAGTGATGCAGAGGAAGCATTTTCTTTGCCCACAGCACAGAACAGAGCCGCTTGAGGTAAGGTGCTGTGGACTGATGAAACTAAAATTGAGTTATTTGGTTATTGAGTTATTTGGGCATAACAATGGCCTCAATTCACTAAGATCATGCTGGAGATAATAAGGCAAGAGAAAACTTACCACCACACACAGAGAGTTATCTTATCTCTTCATTCCTTAAGTTACCTCCTCTGTAGTTAATTTACCTCCTCTGTAGTTATTTTCACACGCAGTTAATAAACAGCCTGTGTTTAACTCTGGAGTTATTTTAAGGATTGAAGAGTTAACTTAAAGACAGAAGAGTTAACTTTAGGTTTGCCTGAGGTAAAATGTCTCACATGCCTCATCACCATGGTGATAACTCTAGAAACGTTATTAAAGACAGGAGATAAGCTTAGTGAATTGAGGCCAATGTGCTTTATGCATGCAGGAAAAACAACACACCATTCCAAGAAAAACACCTACAGTAAAATATGGTGGTGGTTCCATCATGCTGTGGGGCTGTCTGGCCAGTGCAGGGACTGGGAATCTTGTCAAAGTTAAGGGACGCATGGATTCCACTCACTATCAGCAGATTCTGGAGACCAATGTCCAGAAATCAGTGAAAAAGCTGAAGCTGTGCCAGTGCTGGATCTTTGAACAAGACAAAGACCCTAAACACTGCTCAAAATCCACTAAGGCATTCATGCAGAGGAACAAGTACAACGTTTTGGAATGGTCATCTCAGTCCTCATCCCTGAATATAATTGAAAATCTGTGGTGTGAGTTAAAGAGAGCTGTCCATGCTCAGAAGCCATCAAACCTGAATGAACTAGAGATGTTTTGTAAAGAGGAATGGTCCAAAACACCTTCATCCAGAATCCAGACTCTCATTGGAACCTACAGGCAGCGTTTAGAGGCTGTAATTTCTGCAGAAGGAGGATCTACTAAATAATCATTTCATTTCTTTTTTGTAACTGACATGTTTTATCGTAACAACCAACGATTTATACAGAAAAATCATGAGACTGACAAAATTGCCCAAACTTTTGCATCCCACTGTATCGAGCCTGCCTACTCATGCCCACACAATTCTGCCTGCTGGACTGTTTCACTGTCATTCAAGGAATGCTTTTCATTTTAAAAATATCTTGAGAAACCTACATAAGTCATTAAGTAGTCCAAAGCCTGTCGGTAAGAGGTTCAGATATTGCATAGGCATGTTCATAGCTTCACATCTGCTGTCAATCAATCTTAGCCTCTGTTGTCCTCTTCTTTTGTTCCTTCAATGATTTCCCCAAAGAATCCGATCTTTTCAATACGTGACCAAAGTATTTGAGTTTTAATAATAGTATCAACCCATCTGGTGAACACTTTGGCCTTATTTCTTTATTGATTAGTTACATATTCTGGCAGTCCAGGGAACTCTCAGTAGCCTTCTCCACACCCACAGTTCAAAAGCATCAATTTTTACACATTACCCCATTTACAACCTTCACAGGTAGGTGTTATCAAGTTACTGGAGAAGGTACTGGCAGCCCACTCCAGTTAACTGTAGCTAAGAAAACCAGATAAACAGCAACCATAATTATCTTATATAGCTTGTATGTGTGTGTAAATATAGATTTACAGTTTTTCACCATAGTGTCCCTTTAACCACTCTGCGACCACCTAATGCCGAACGGCGGCCAAAGAGTGGCTTCCACCGGAACGGCCACCGATTGGCGGAAATTAGCAGGGAAATTAGCTCTGTCACTGAGCTGTCCCCTCGAGTGGCTCACAAAGTGATCGCCTCTCATAAGCTGATGCTTATGAGAGCCGATCACACATCTTGTCTCTCAGGGAGGAGAGAGAGAAATTATTTTTAAAAAAGGATATTTTTATAAAAAAAAAAAAAAAAAAACGTAATAAATTAATAAAAAAAAAATACAAAGCTTACAGCAGCGATCAGAGCCCACCAACAGAAGGCCGTGTGCTGGGTGGGGGGAGGGGGGGCTGGGTGGAGTAAGCCTGTGGTCCTTAAAGGATAACCGAGATGACATATGACATGATGAGGTAGACATGTGTATGCACAGTGCCAAGCACACAAATAACTAGGCTGTGTTCCTTTTTTTCTTTCTCTGCCTGAAAGAGTTAAACATCAGGTATGAAAGTGACAGTTTCTATCTGGGTCGGGACCGGGTCAGACTGAGTCAGACTACAGCATAACCCTTACTGATAAGTAATTGTAGCCATAAAATATTTCCTGTCAATAAATGGCTTCCTGGAGGTGATAAAAGGGGCCAATAATTCATAGATTTGAGCTCTAGCATACTTCAATGATGGTGTCATTCAGCAGAGACAATGAAACAGTAAAATCTTAAAATCTACATTTAAATATAAAATACAACTGTGGGATATCTAAAAAAAAGTCATTTTTAGGAGGAGGAAGATAGATACAATTGTTTTTCTCATCAGTTTATTTTCACCTCGGGTGTCCTTTAAGTGGTTAAATAGCATTGGACTGGCTGTGATGTTTAATAAATTCAGAGGTGTAATTTTTGTGTATTTTAGTTACTGATTTTTTTCCGCAGTGACAGTAACAATGTCTTTGGGAAGCTCTGCTCTAAGGCAATGTCACGGTACAGCCCTGAAGTGGCATCATATGACACCCTCGTGTTGGCAGAGTTGGCAGGTTGATGTGACTGGATATTTTTATATTGGATGCACACCCTTGGCCATGGCATCATCCTTGGGCTTCAGAATTTCCGTAGTGTGTATAGTTGATTGTATGTACTGTAATCAGCCAGTAATGCGTGGCATGGTTTCTATTAATAGACTTATCTGTTCCACAAAATAGCCTGTGATGTGAACACTGTTCCTCTGTATGCTGTGTCTGCTACCCACCTCACCCAGCATGATCAATGCAGCCTTACTACACAGGGAATATATCACACACAAGAGAAAATACTAGGAATGAAATGGCCAGCAGTACCTTTGCCACCTGCAGTTTGGCTGATTTTACTGGAAAATAGAAAGGTGCTATATTACAATACAGGGCTTTAAAGTGGAATTGTGCTCAAAATTAATTTTTTTCTTTAAAACTTTACTCACCTTAAAAAATGAACATAAATGCTATAATACTGGTCTGATGTCATTTGAATGCACGTTTACACCTTATCAAGGCTGACTGATATCTTTGCCAGCTGCAGGACAAATAATCGGTAAAGCTCCATACATGAGCTCAATCGTCATCACCCGAAACAAGTGGTTAAAGAAGGGGTGGATGAGAATTGTTTTTAAAAAAATGTCCTGACGACAGTAAACTACAGTGCTTATTGTCTATGTAGACCGATCTGTCTTGGCGGATTGGTCCGGGCGATAATTGTTAATGGTCATTCATACAGAACGAGAACAAATGAAAGATCCATTCAGACAACTTACCTGTGATGATTTTCGCACTTAAGGTCCGTACACACGCCGGACTGGAGGCAACGACGGGTCCGTCGTCACCTCCCGCTGGGTGGGCGTTCCAACGACAGTCTGGCGTGTGTACGCACTGTCGGCGGACTGATTCGGCTGCTTCTGAGCGATCTGCCCGGCGGATCGCTCAGAAACAGCCGTATCAGTCCGCCGACAGATGTGCGCTAATGCCGTTCACTTATTAACCATCAAGAATCACTTGTTTTTAACCAATAGTAATCAAGCATGTGTGAAGGCCGTTAGACTTGTAAAAATTTTAAAACTGTTAAAGAGACACTGAAGCGAAAAAAAAATTATGATATTATGATTTGTATGTGTAGTACAGCTAAGAAATAAAACATTAAGATCAGATACATCAGTCTAATTGTTTCCAGTACAGGAAGAGTTAAGAAAAACAGTTGTTATCTCTATGCAAAAAAGCAATTAAGCTCTGTGACTTTCAAAGTCGTGGAGAGGGCTGTTATCTGACTCTTATTATCTCAAGTGTTATTCAACTATTTACTTTTCCTCTGCCAGAGGAGAGTTCATTAGTTCACAGACTGCTCTGAAAGGATCATTTTGAATGTTGAGTGTTGTGTAATCTACACATATTATAGAATGATGCAATGTTAGAAAAAACACTATATACCTGAAAATAAAAATATGAGAATATTTTCTTTGCTGCTAAACTTCTAGTAATTATTCATAGTACACAACCAATTCATTATATCATATATTTTTTTTCGCTTCAGTGTCTCTTTAAATAGTGGGAAATTTTTCATTTTGAGAATTAGTGGTTTGTAAAATATAGTTTCAAATTCGTTTTGACAATTATTTTTTGTAAATGATCATTTTAACTGGTTTAACATTTTGAAATTCATTTTGAGAATTATAATTTTACAAATTATCACTTTAAAATGTAAATTATCGTTTTAACTAATTTAACATATTGAAACTCGTTTAGAGAATTATAATTGTCTAAATTATCGTTTTGAAATGTATTATCTTACAAATGTATTGCTTATGGTATTGCTCTTCCTCAGTGATGTCAGCTAAGTTCTCCTCCTCCCCCCAGCCACGAACAATACCACGGGAAAGTTGAGCAGCACAAACCCCCTGCAACACCTGCTGCGGTTGTTCTTCCTCCGCCTCCTCCTCCTCCAAAAAACACCTTCCTCATCATCTGACTCCTCTTCCCCACACGACTCTTCCTCCTCCCCCCACTGTGCTGTTGAGGAATCATCTGCTTCTGCTGAGAATTGATCCCACAACTCTTCCTCCTGTTCCTGTTTACGCTCCTCCACAGCTTGATCCACCACTCTACACACGGCACGCTCCAGGAAGAAAGCATATGGGATCAAGCCGCCTTCACTGTGACTCACCAGGTTTGTCACCTCCTCAAACGGCCGCATGAGCCTGCAGGCATTTCGCATAAGTGTCCAGTACTTTGGCCAGAACATCCCCATCTCCACAGAGCATGTCCTTTGACTGTAGTTGTAGAGATACTGTTTGACAGCTTTCTCCTGTTGTAGCAGGCGGTTGAACATCAGGAGCGTTGAATTCCAGCAAGTCGGGCGTCTCACCGGCAAGTTGTTTCTCTGCTGAATATCGGCAAAGCATGTCATGGCCGTGTAAGACCGCCTGAAATACCCACACACCTTCCGGGACTGCTTTAGGACGTCCTGTAAACCTGGGTACTTAGACACAAATCTCTGAATTATGAGATTCATCACATGTGCCATGCAGGGTACATGTGGCAACTTTCCCAAATTCAAAGCCGAAATGAGATTGCTGCCGTTGTCACACACCACGTTGCCGATCTCCAGTTGGTGCGGTGTCAGCCACTGATCTACCTGTTTGTTCAGAGCAGCCAGGAGAGCTGCTCCAGTGTGACTCTCTGCTTTGAGGCAAGACATGTCTAATATGGCGTGACACCATCGTATCTGGCTTGCAGCAGAGGCCCTGGGGAGCTGGGGCTGTGTAGCTGCAGAGGAGATTGCAGCACCAGTAGAGTTGAACTGTCACTCAGCCAAGGAGGAGGAGGATGACGACAGCGAAGAGGATGTAGCAGGAGGAGAGGAGGTGGCAGCAGGCCTGCCTGCAAGCCGTGGAGGTTTCACAACTAGGTCCGCTGCACAGCCAGGTTGACCCAATGGGCTGTGTAAGTAATGTACCTGCCCTGACCGTGCTTGGCAGACCAGGCATCCATTGTCCGATGGCCCCTTGACCCAACGCTGTGTGCCAGAGATGACACCACTTGCTTTTCAACCTCATGGTACAGTTTGGGTATCGCCTTTTTTGAGAAATAATTGCGGCCTGGTATCTTCCACTGCGGTGTCCCAATGGCCACAAATTTTCGGAAGGCCTCAGAGTCCACCAGCTGGTATGGTAACAGCTGGTGAGCTAACAGTTCCGCCAAGCCAGCTGTCAGACGCCGGGCAAGGGGGTGACTGGCAGACATTGGCTTCTTCCACTCAAAGATTTCCCTCACGGACACCTGGCTGCTGCTGTGGGCAGAGGAGCAGGAACCGCTCAAGGTGAAGGTGAAAGGCGGAGTGGAGGAGGGTGACTGTGAAGGTGCAAGGGAGAAAGCGGCTGAAGATGATGCACCTGAAGGAGGAAGAGGAGAAGGAGGGTGGCTTTTCTTTTGTGTGCTGCTTTTTCTCAGGTGGTCTTCCCATTGCAGTTCGTGCCTTTTCTCCATGTGCCTTCGTAAGGCAGGTGTCCCTATGCGGCTATTGGCCTTTCCATGGCTCAATTTTTGGCGGCAGAGAGAACAGATGGCATTGCTCTGATCTAAGGCAGACACACAAAACATTTCCAAACCGCTGATCCCCCCATGGGGTGATGGCACTATGGTGGCATCAGCAGCTAACGTCGAAGGGCATGTTGGCCGGCTGTCCATAGGTGGTGATACATGGCGCCAGACACTGCCACCAGCTGTTTCTGATGACGAGCTCCTCCTGCTTCTTTCAGGAACTCGTCTCCTCCTACTCCTCTCTGACTCCCCCTCTGAACTGTCCCCTTGGTCATCTTGTCTATTAGGATCCCATGTGGCATCCGTATCATCATAATCATCCTCCCCAGCATCGCTTGCCTCAGACACTTCATAAACTGCACCAACAGCAGGTACTTCATCATCCTCCTCCTCCCACGTTACGTCCATAGTGTCGCCTAACTCAGACATATAAGAGTGGTGTAACTTGCTTAGCGCCTTCATCTTATTGTAACAATGATGGTTGTGAATCAGTTAATTCCCCACCAAATAACTCCTGCGAAGTGTCAAATGCAGCGAATGTGGTGCTTGTAGTACCACTTGTGGCTGCAGAAGATGAAGTGTTCTGTGTTAAATAGTCAACCATGTCCTGACAATCTTGGGAGTTGATGGGACGTGCCTTCTTCTGAGCACTATACTTTGGGCCAGGGCCGCACGAAATCCCGTCAGCACGACCTCGAACAGACCTGCCTGGTGGCCTGCCCCTGAGTCTGCGTCTGGCTCTGCCTGTTTTGTCCATATCGGGGGAGGGGTGAAGTGAAAGGTATGAACTGACTTGACTAATACAATGCGCAGTCACACAGGTGCAGTGAAAGGTATGCAGTGACTGGTATTACAATACAATGTGCAGCTGTCACACAGGTGCAGTTAACAGGTATGCACGGAATGGTATATTACACAGCGTGCGGTCACACAGGTACTGTGAACAATTATGCAATGACTAGTATTACAAATTTGCAGCTGTCACACATAGGTACCGTGAACAGGTGCAGTGACTGGTGGTATATAACACTGCGTGCGCTCACGTAGGTAGGTAGGTGCACTGAACAGGTGGGTATGCAGTGATTGGTATTACAAATGTGCAGCTGTCACACACACAGGTACCGTGAACTGGTGCAGTGACTGGTGGTATATAACAATGCATGCGCTCTCGTAGGTAGGTAGGTGCACTGAACAGGTGGGTATGCAGTGATTGGCATTACAAATGTGCAGCTGTCACACACAGGTACTATGAACAGGTGCAGTGACTGGTGTTATATAACAATGTGTGCGCTCACATACGTAGGTAGGTGCACTGAACAGGTGGGTATGCAGTGATTGGTATTAAGTATGTGCAACTGTCAAACACACAGGTAGTCACTGAATGTGCTGGGACTGGCAGTGGCACAGTAGGAATTACCAAGGGGCCAAAGTCCAGCAGCTGCGACTGCCTGACAGGGCTGTATATGCAACACAAGTGTCTGTGGTACACACACACACAAAAAAAATAGATCACAAGAACAACATTAGCTCTCAAAAGAGCTGTTGAGGATGAGGAGTGCTTTTTAGCAATAAGTATCAGCAAGAAGGAGCGACCTAACAAGCCTAACACAAGAGCATAACTAAGCTTTCCCTATGTCAGCAGGTCCTCTCCCTTCTAATGCTGAATACACATGGGCTACAACTGTTGCTGGAAACACATGGCGCGTCCTCCGTGTGTATGAGGCGCGCGCAAGGAACTGTTGCTAATCAGAGCAGTCTCCAGGCGATTGACTTGGCCAATCGCCGGCAACAGCTGTTGCAGGAACCGTCGCTAGTCTCAAGTCGGTGCGGTCGTGTGTATGCTAGTCTCTAGCAACTCTTGTGAGTCCGACAGTTCATTGAACCTGCGACAGAAGTTGCTGAGCAACAGTTTCCGCTATGATGCAGACAGGTTGTTGCCGCGTGTATACAATCGTCGCTTGTATACAACTCTCATTGCTGGAGACTTTCAACTGTTGTTTGTCTCCATACAACTGCAGACATCCGTGCCTCGTGTGTATGTAGCTTAGTTACTGCAGCCACACAAGTGAGTGAAAAGGCTGACACTGCCTGCGTTTTATAAGGGGAGGGGGGCTCCAGGAGGGAGTGTAGCCTGATTGGCTACCCTGTGTCTGCTTACTGTGATGTAAAGGGTCAAAGTTGACCCTAATGATGTAGTATAGGGGCGAGGCGAACTCGTATATAGTTCGCGGTCCACCGCAAACGCAAACCACCGAAGTTCGCGCTAATAAGTTCGCGTGCAAACCGTTCGGGCCATCTCTACTCTCAATCTAAATCCTACTATAGTCCTTGTCTAATTCCCCACCATTGCTAAGTTCATGTAACTTTGGCTCCATCCATGACCACACCCACATTCTGGTCCATGACCACACCCATTTTTCGGTGCGGTGCGCTAAGCATGTCGCACAGCATGCCCCCTGATTCGTGGTGCGGCGCACTAAATGACCCTTCCCCCCTCCCCATTTGCCCCCCACCCCCCTGAAAATTTTCTGCGGACGCCCATGGTATCAGCATTCCACTGACCAGATCTCATTATTTATACCTGGAGGAAGAGGGTTTTTAGGTTATTTAGAAGGAGTAAAACTTGGCCAGATGTCAAAGAGGGAATGGCCTAAGTTACAGTGTATGCTTGTCGGAAAACCTTTTATCAAAGGTTGGAGAGTGACGGATTATAGATCAGCAATAGGGTAAATTTACAATAAGATAATAAATCATGGGCTTAAATGACCCAACAGGCTGCCTGTCACTTGACTTGACAGGCAGTCAATTGGGCCAATCAACATGCGGGGATCACATCCTATAAAGCCACTGGACTCACCGGGGCTCTGGGCGGGTTCAGTGGAGCAGCCATTAGTTACAAATCAAGCTCCATGTTTCACAACCCTGACTGAATCCACACTTTTGTATGACTGATGATAAAAAATCTAAATTTCCCTTTTTAAAGTCCTTTAAAAGGGTATGTCAGAGACAGGAACACAGCTTGTGATATCTTGTTACTAATACTAACTACCGTAGTACTAGAGTTGCCTTCAAGGAGGCCAAGGAGATCTAAACTACACATAGTCATACTACAGTAACTGACTGTTTATTGTATTGGCCCAAGGCAAAAAAGACCACTCAGGTATTATTTTCTCCCTTTTTTTTAATCATTTTATTTAAAAACGGTGCAATATTGTTTGTTTGCATTTTTTCTTTGTTTTTCTTTGTAAATATTTACACACCTACTAAACTTTTTAATAAATGGTTTAAAAACATTTAGCTGGTTGTCCATGCTCTGAAGAATAAGTTTGCTTCAGTAGTGCTACTGAAAAATATTGGGTTTGCAACTTTGTGTAATTTTGCCAGAAGCGCGGGAAAAAATGGTCCAGATTTTAAAAAGGGCACTTCAGATCTGATGCGGGCCGTGTTTATGTGTTCAAAACAAACAAAAGAGAACAGTCTTCATGATTATGATACTGATTGCTGGAAAATCTAGGTGTGGGGTATGCCTGAGAAAATAACTGGTATAGAGGGTCCTGGACAGGCTTTCTGAAGATTTCCTGCAACAAGCAGAAAAATAAAACACTAATACAAATGATGTGTTTTCTAACTCTAACTTTCACACTTATGATTGCCCCAAAGATCATTTACCAAGACCCATTACAAATTCACCATAACACACCATAAACCCAAAACCTTGTATTACTGGTCACCCTAGTAGGCAAGGTAAAGAGGTAAGTTACCACTAAAAATAGGCTGAGTGGGGGAAGCTTTGGCATCCCTTTGCAAGGCACCCCCACTGTCAACAACAGATGTCTCTCTCTCCCTCTTATTACCAGTTGATATTGCCTGAGAACAAGGCTACCGTATATTCGGAAAGGGGAAAGAATCTCACTGTTCTGTTTCTTTCCTCTAAACTAAATATATTCAGCACTTTGGCAAGAACTGTGCTGGGGAAGGCTTGAACAGCTACATCAGATAAGACGCAGTGCTGACTTGCACAGTTCCATGCGCAAGATAAATCTCATGTTTACATGATAAATCAAGCTTGAGTGCAATGTTCAGCAAGATGAGATAAACACGGGTAATTTATGTGCTGGTTTTAAGAGCCTTTCTATTATTACTTTTTTTATATAAAGCCTTATTGAACTTTAATACATCAGGCCCAAGGTGAGGAAACAAAAACGTCATAAGAAAAGCTATGAAGCTTGTGCTTCTTGCCTAGGAAAAAGAACTGCTCACTCCTTTATTATTATTATTGATTTATAAAGCACCAACATATTCTGTGGAGCTGTTCAAAGTAAGAAACAAACATGGGGTACAAAATAATACAGACAATGGTATACACCTGCCCCACCAGAAATGAAAACACCCGGGACCACTGCTACACAATCCTCAAGAATGCATACAAGGCTGCCCAAGGAGCCGGTCTGGGAAACTCTGACCACAACCTAGTCCACCTGATCCCCACCTACAGGAGGCAGCTGAAGGCAACCAAATCAGCCATCAAGACAGTAAAGAAGTGGAAAAAAGAGGCCAAACTGGAACTCCAGGAATGCTTTGACAACACGGACTGGTTGGCCCTGGCAGTGCCCACTCTAGATGAATGGACAGAGAGCATAACCTCCTACATCAGTTTCTGCAAGGAGTCATGTATCCCATCCAAGACCATCAAAGTCTTTCCCAACAATGACCCTTGGTTTAACGGCAAACTGGCAGCTCCCGAAGATCAAGGAAAAGATGCACAAGTAAGGGTCCATGGAAGAATTTAGGGTAGCTAGAAACTCCCTGAACCGGGAACTGAGAATCACTAAGAGGGCCTACTATGAGAAGCTGCGACTCAGCCTCCAGTGCAAAAACCCACGGGAGGTATGGAGGCCACAAATTTCAAAAACCCCTCCCCCCCACACACACGCAGACACACACATGGCCCCAACCATCCAACTGCCCGAGGAGCTAAATGAGTTCTACTGCAGATTCAACCAACTTTCCAAGCAGCTCGAGATACCGGCATTCATGCCAACAACAGCTCCTCCCCTCTCCCTCTCATCTTCCACAGGGCCCGATATATATTTAATTTAGGTGCCATGAGTAGGGATAATGTTATTGCTGATTAACCTTCCTGGCGGTAAGCCCGAGCTGAGCTCGAGCTATGCCGCGCAGGAAGATATCTCAGCCCCCCGTGGGGCGATTTGGGCCATTTAAAGTGCTGTACGCGCAGCTAGCACTTCGCTAGCCGAGCGTACAGCTTGATCGCCGCCGCTCTGCGGCGATCGCCCGCACGCAGAGGCTGAAGAGGGCCCCCCCCGCCAGAGCCCTGCGCTGCCCGGACCAATGAGTTCCGGGCAGCGCTATGGGCTGGATCGGAGGCGTCTGACGTCATTCCGATCGTCGTCATGGCGACAGGAGAAGCCAAACAGGGGAGCGCGTTATATACGCGTTCCCCTGTTTGCTATTGATGCCGGCGACGATCGCACTAGAGGGACACATGCGCCCTCTAGTGGCGTTTCATGTAGCTACCACTCTGGTAGCTTTACATGAAACAAAAAAAAAAAATAAAAAAAAAAGGATTTTTGCCTATTTGGCAAAAAAAATTAACCGCCAGGGAGGTTAAATAGCTACATAGCTTAAATTTCAAAACTGCTCTGGTCCATAAGGGGGAAACACGGTCTGGATGCAAAGTGGTTAATAGTGAGCCTGTGTGTGTTCATTTGTTGATGGAGTCTTTCAATATCAAATTGTTTGGGCCATTTTTCACACATAATCAGTTACACCAGGTTACTGAGTCCACAGGAAAATATGCCTTGTACTCTGTACTCCTGAGGTGAGCCTGGCATCGATATCCTGTGGGTGGAATCAGAACTGCGACAAGGTCAAGCACCTAAGGCAGAGAAACTAAAACAATGCCCACCTTTAATTTGCCAGGTTCCCTGCCACATATATTGTATATCAAACTTTGTTTTGCCGAGTTCCGACATATGCTGTGCGTTAACCCAGTAATGCATGTGGTAACAGTGGCACTGAAGTATACCTTCACTGTGCTGTCTGCATTACTGTATGTTCACCCTGCACATCGAATGCAGGGTGCGACTTTTCAGCAGGGCTGCCTTCAGAAATGCATGGGCCCCATACCGGGAACACTTACTGGACCCCCCTCACTCCCCCTAAAAAAAGGAGTGTTTCCCCATACAAGAAACATGATGTCAGTGCTATATAAATACATAATAATTATATGGTAAGACATTAGGTTAGGTCACTCCGCTCCTCAATGAACTTCGCCTGACCGCCACCGACATCTCAAGAGCTGCTCCAACACTATGGAACTCCCTACCGCCACCCATTAGGGCATTCCCCTCCTTCAACATCTTCAAGAAGGCCCTCAAAACTCACCTTTTCACTCTGGCCTACTAGCCCTCACAAGTGCTCTAAACCCACAGCTGAACTCTGGTCCCCTACCTTTCGTGTCCCTACCTCTCCCTCTAGATTGTAAGCCTTTGGGCAGGGTCCTCTTACTTTTGTGTCCTACCTGATCATGCACCTCCATTACTGTGAACCCATGCTATGCATTTGAGTAAACCTAACTTGCCTAATCTCCATGCTCCCCTCCAGTGACTAAGCATTACCTTGTACTCATACTGTGCTGCGTGTTTTTTCTTGTATTAGTGTATTGTTATATTGCTGTATGTCACCCCTAAATATTGTCTGTAACCTAAACTAATGTCCAGCGCTGTGTAATATGTTGGCACTTTATAAATACAATAAATAATAAATGGTAGGAATAAGATAGTGAGCTCCTCTGAGGAAAGTCAGTGACATGACTATGTACTCTGTAAAGTGCTGCAAAAGATGTTAGTGCTATATAATTACATATGAATAATAATATGGCAGGACAATAGACTATGACAATGGTGGGATTAGATTTTGAGCTCCTCTGGGGACAGTCAGTGACATGGCTATATACTAGATCAGCTTTTATGAGGCGGCAAATGCTAATGTCAATATTGTGAATGCTGCAAAGGCCTTCAACACTGTTCTGGTGTAGAAGTTAAAGATGGAAGGACTAGGGAAGAATCTGTGTGCACAAACAAGCAACTGGCTAATAGGCAGAAAATAATTGTGGTGAATGGATCATATTCAAAAAGGGTGATTGTCAGCAGTGTGGTCCCACAGGGGTTGGTACTGGGTCCAGTACTCTTCAATTTATTTATTAATGACCTTGTAGTAGATGAAGCAGAAAGTAATATTGCTATTTTTGCAGATGTTACAAAGTTGTGCAAAATTATCTGGATAGGATGGCTATATGGACAATTAAATCGCAGATTAAATTCGATGTTGAAAAATATAAAGTTGTGTACCTTGGTCATATCAACTGTCTAGCACCATAAAAAATAAATGCGATACACATGGGGACCACAAACTTGGAGAGAGAGTGAGGGTAGTTTTACTTTTAAGATTAACAAGCACAGTGCGGTGTCAGGGTCATATGCATCGCGCCGCTTTCTGGCTAGTGACATACTTCCTGCTAGGCAGGAAGTGCATCACTGGGATTCATGTCAGTCCGTGCATACATGGTGTATTGCACCACGCTCCCATCGTTCACACTTGCTGCGTCACCCATCGACTTGCATTGCTGCATAATCCGGCGGTAGGCACGGATGATGCGGCAACGCGCTGCAGACTGTGTCGGGAATGTGGTGGTTTGGAAATTTCCGCCGCACCGCATCACTTTAAATGTGCAATTCTCAACACACTTGCATGGCCCTTGCGGTGGGGAAGCGTCGCAGGTGTAAAAAGGGCCTGAGAGTACTGTTGACAACAAGTTAAGTAATCGTATTCAACGCTAAGCAGCTGCAGCTATAGCAAATACAATTTTTGGGTGCATTATAAGAGAAATAAAAACTCAGGAGACTAGCATAATATTGCCTCTGTTTAGAATTTCTTGTAAGGCCGCATCTGCAATATGGAATGCAGTTATGGGCACCGCATTACAGGGTGAACACTGCAGTTTTGTTGCAGGTGCAGAGACGAGACACAAAATTGGTGGAAGTTCTCGCTTACCAGGAAAGGTTAGATCAATTGGGCTTGATTAGTCTGGTGAAATGATGCCATAGAGGAAAGCTAATTAACATATATAAATACATTAAAGGGCAATATACAAGCTTGGCAGATGAGCTTTTCATTCCTAGGCTTGTGTAAAGGACTAGAGGACATGAACTGCATATGGAGGTAAGAGTTTTTGCCATCTATTTAGGAAGGAGTTCTTTACAGTAGGAGTGGTTAAATTATGTGGACATAGTTATCACAAATTCTTTATTTGCATTTAAAGGGACTCCGAGCAGTGCAGAAACTATGGAAAGATGCATATCATTTTAAAGCTCTCTTTCTCCTCTTTCCAATAATATATAAACCGCCACCCTACGCCTTTTAGTTTTCGCTATTTTCGCAATTGAAATTGCGGCGGCCACGATTTCAATCGCGAAAATAGAGAAAAATGAAAGGCGTAGGGCGACGATTTAGGTGTCGCCCGAAAGAGGAGAAAGAGAGCTTTGAAATGATATCCATCTTTCCATAGTTACTTGTATTACACAGGACGAAACTTTCCCCAGTGTCAGCAGCTCCATTCAGCAGAATGGAGCTGCTGACTTTAGGAAAAAGTCACCCTGTGTAATACAATGTAACTATGGAGAGATAGATATCATTTTAAAGCTCTCTTTCTCCTCTTTCTGGCGACACCCAAATCTTCACCCTACGCCTTTTAGTTTTCTCTATTTTCGCGATTGAAATTGCGGCCGCTGCAATTTCAATCGCGAAAATATCGAAAACTAAAAGGGCGGTGGTTTATATATCATTGGAAAGAGGAGAAAGAGAGCTTTAAAATGATATGCATCTTTCCATAGTTTCTGCACTGCTCGGAGTCCCTTTAAAGGGGGCTTGGATGCTGTCCTTGAACTGAAAGACATACATGGCTATAATCACTAGGTAATTCCCGGTGAAGTTGATACAGGGAATTTATCTGACTGTCAACTGGAGTCGGGAAGGATTTTTTTTTCTCTGGATCAACTGAGATACAGTATGTGAAGGTGCAGGTTATTGTTGTACCATATGTTCTGGTTTAACATGATGAACAGATGTCTTTTTTCAACCCAATTATGTAACTTTGTAACTATGCAAGTTTGAAAATTACAGGACTTTATATTTACTTCATTGCCAGATGTATCCTTTAAGCATAATTGCTTCAGCTCAGCACCATCGTTGGAACTGATGAAGCCACTTGATTATTAATTAAACACCTCTAGAGGGAGTTGTACCTTGGAAAAATAGAGAAGGCCAAAAAAGCACAATAGTGTAATATATGGGTCTCACAGACTTGTTGTTGCAAAAAAAAAAACAAAAAAAACTAATTTTCTAAGTATGTGCCTTTAAATATGCTGAGAAGTCTTTCCTGCAGTCATATATATGAGAGGTGCTGCTTGGTCCAAGCACTTACCCTTTCCCCGTGTAGTGTAAAATTCACAGAAAGACAGTGGATGCACGCTACACCTAAAAACAAAATAAAGAAAACAGATTGTTGGTTCCATATTTTCATGGACATGTGGGTAAAGCCTAAGTTAGCAAGCAAGTCCAAGCCCATTGAGAGGTCTTCTTATTAACAGTGGAAGCAATAGCATCCTACACATACCATGAGAATATCCATGATGAGACACATAGTTAATTAAAAAAAAAAAGCATGAGAACAGACTTACCTGGGGTCATCTGCAGGACCATGAGCCCCAAACCTTATGGGTGCAGTTATACATGGGGAGACCACCAGCACAGAGTCCCCATGTTACTGCACTCACTCTGTCGCACATTGCAAAGCGCATAGTAGTATTTTCAATTGGGCTGATAAATAACATACCCAATATGCTTGGAGATCAAGAGCCTGGGCAGAAACACACAGAGCAAAATTTAAAATGTCCTCAGCTCGAAACTCACAGAAAGCCAGTGGATGTGCACAGCACCTCAAAAATGTACATACTAGTGCATGCTGTGTAGGAAGCAACCAAAGAATATAAACGTGGATAGGCAGATAGCAGGAATTACGTACCCTTTCCCCTTCAAAAATAAATTAAAAAAAGGTTCACATACCGCAAAGGTAAAGGTTCGGCTATTTCCACCTATCTCCGTGCTGAGAGCCGCAATAGCGCCCCCGCTGGGGCTGGGAAGGTAAATATATCAAGCCTTGTCAGGCTTGTCGAGCCAGGGTTGCGGGACTCTTCGGGGGAGCCAGCGCTGGATTGCCTGCAGCTACAGGGATGGGGGAAGCCTCATTGGGACCCTGAGGCTTCCCCCCCCCCCCCCCCCAAGGTAAGTACCCCCCAGGGGACGTTTTTTTATTACAGGGTCTCTTTAAAAATCAGCTGCATTAATTATCCGGATGAAATTCTAATGAAACTCATTCGGATTTCATCTGGATTTAATCCGTTGCTCATCACTAATTAGATTTATTAGAAGCACTCCTGACATTTTGTGGCCTGTAATACAGCATGTAACAGACCTAGGATGCTTTGTCAGCTTCGTCCTGTACCCTCTTGTGCTTACTTCATGTGGCATTTTAGACTTTTTTTTCCTCAAATTCACATATGTTGTAATAGTTTGGTAATGAACCGAAAAACTGCATGACAATTCACAAAGATTTTTACCACCTTTATGCAGTATTTAATTAGGTATTTGATGGATTATTGCAGTGCAGAGAATGGATTAAAAAGATGTGATACGGATAGCATTTTTTTTACTATGCCAACAAGTTAAGTGCAAGTCCAAGCTGCATAAAATTAACATTACATTTGTATCAGCTCAAAAAAATTGTATCTTATTAAGTTTTTTAAATTACCATATTTTTTTTAGAATATAAGACGCCCTTTTTCTCCCCAAAAAATGGGGAGAAAAAGTCCCTGCGTCTTATATTCCAAAGACAGGGAATCCCCGACTTAAAAACGTCCGCCGATACGAACCGCCAACCCGCCGCTACGTCGGGGACTCCCTGCCTTGTCCCCCTGTGTGGTCCGCCTGCCCCCGCATGTCTCCGCTCTCCCGAGTACCAATAACTGCACAGCGACTCACCTCCCTATTGATTCCAGCGCTAGGTGGTCCTCTCCGCCTTCAGCATGTCAGCGCTACCCCTGTAAAACAGTAGTTAGTGGGCAGAGTGGCTCACCTTCCTCCAGCAGCGGAGGTCTGCAGACATCTTGCGTACCGTGCGGCTTCCCCTAGAGAATTGAGCAATTTCTGTCCGAAATCACGATTTCGATTCGATTCACGATTTCTTTCAAATCAAGCTTTGTTCCCCCTCTGTGCTTGTTTGTTTCCCTGCCTCTCTTTGTTCACCCTGTGTCTCTCTGTCCCCTGCCTCTCTTTGTGCACCCTCGGTGTCTCTCTGTCCCCTGCCTCTCTTTGTGCACCCTCTGTCTCTCTTTGTGCACCCTCTGTGTTTCTACGTGTGCCCCTTTTGTTTGTGTCCCCTCTGGGTCTCTCTCTCTGCCCGCTCTGTGTCTCTCTCTGCACTCGCTCTTTGTGGCCCCTCTGTCCCCCAAGCTGCAGCAGTGCTGGATATACCTTTCAGCACAAGTCCAGCGATGCCCCTCTATCCACTTCTTCTCCTGCAAGATCTAATGCTCAGCATACTTCCTGTATGTCTTGTGACATACAGGAACCAGGAAGAATGCAGTGCACAAGAGCCGGCACACGGCGATAGAGACCGGACAGTGTTGGGTTCGTGCAGAAGGTATGTCCAACACTGCCGATGCTGAGAGCCACACTTGCTGGGACTTGGGGGACAGTTGTGATTTTGGTGATCGCGATTTCGGTTTAAATTCGATTTATCTTTCAGGCCTACCGCACGGTACGCAAGATGTCTGCAGATCTTCGCTGCTGGAGGAAGCTGCCCGCAAACTATTCTTTTACAGGGGTAGCGCTGACATGCTGGAGGCGGAGAGGACCACCCAGCACTGGAATCAATAGGGAGGTGAGTCTCTCTGCAGTTATTGTTACTCGGGGGGAGCGGAGACATGCGTGGGGGAGGGGGCTGGAGGGGACACAGAGAGGAGGACAGGAAGGTAAAGGGGACTGGAGGACAACGCGGGGGCTGAAGGGGGCACGGACACACACACAGGGGAGCAGGAGGGGACACAGACACATACAGGAGGGGACACAGGAACTGGAGGATCACACAGATGGGCTGAAGGGGGCACGGACACAAAGGGAGGGCAGGAGGGGACACAGACACACAAACAGTAGGACAGGAGTGGACACAGGGGGACTGGAGGACCACACAAGGGGCCAGAAGAGGACACACACACACAGGACAGGAGGGGACACATGGGGTCAGGAGGACCACACAGGGGGGGGCAAGAGGGGAGACATGGACAAACACAGGAAGACAGGAGGGGACACATAGTGAACATAGGCGGTCAATGGAGGAGAACATGTACAAGACGCTCCTAGAACATGGACGCGCCAGGTTTAGTATATTTTTTTCCCTGATTTTTGCCCTCTAAACCTAGGTGCGTCTTATATTCCGGAGCATCTTATATTCCAAAAAATACGGTCCTATTTTTATTTTTAACTTCATTTTCCTTGCATACCAGCAATCTCTGGCAAAACGGCGCTTACCGACGAATTACTGCACATACTTTAGACTGATTGGATACCGTCATTGGTCAGCTGACCAGGAAGGTGTGCCCAGGACTGGGTGGGGTGCACATACTAATATATTTATTCACTGTGGTTCCTTTGATGCATATACACCTAATGAAGGAGGTCAACCGAAACATGTGTAGAGCTGAGATTTGATAAATGCAAGTTTAAAAGCCACTTGAGTGCCTCCTTCTTATCCGTTGATCTGTCTCTGTGTGGAGTGATGAACCACAGGAAAAGTGAGCACTAGCTACTTGAGCCTGATCAGGCTTAAAAATACAGGTTGCAGGCAGTCTCCTTTCAACTTATAACCTTCCGAATGGCTGTTTGTTAGTTATACAGGCTGGAGATACCAAACATCTCACTAGTTTTTACCACACGCTCCAATCTTTGTGAGTTGATGTCTATTGAAGTATTTACCTCACAAGTCTGTAATTGTAGTTTTCCATGCGGTAACCGCTTTATTGAATTGACATTTCACAAATTGTTCTGTAAAATCATCTGTTTTCTGTCCAATGCAGTCATTTGTGAATTGAAGCCACTATGTGCTCAGCATTTACTATTGCATTCTGCAATCCTCTTGGATTAACCCAACAAAGAAACTTGAAACATTAGCACAATATACCTCCGTTTTAGGTGAGGAAATATGCACGCCTATTTTTTTTGTTCACATTATGAGATATGGACATGAGCTTGTTCATATCAGCCAATCATACTCCAACTGTTGCTTTTTCCTATTTTGCTTGGTAAAAGGAAGTGATGATTTTATTGGTTGTTGCTAATGACAAGGATTATATTTTATTTATTTCTGTGTCATCCCCATGAAGCCTCACAGTTCTCACCTTACCATACAGAAACATATAGCGTGTACATTAAGCTCCTGCTACAAAGCACCCTCCTGTACTAATAGTAGATGATGCAGTCAACTTGCGTGGGATGGGTGGAGGCAGGTGCAGGAGTTTAAAAGATCCCTTCTCTGTGGAATGTGGACTATTCTCAGCCTGCAGGGCTACATGTCTCTCTCCAGCTTGTTTATAATTATGGAGAGTCAGCCCATAGGGATGGAGGAGGAGGAGGGGGGATGTGTAATGTCTTCCCGAAATAGATGCATTCCATCTGGGGAGAGAGATGGCTTGAAAGTAGAGGGAGGGGTTCAGAGAAGGGTGGAGACACAGAAATCCCTAAACTAAGAAAAGTTTGCAGCTCGCAGCAGCTGATAGGCAGCTTGCAGCATTAATGTAATTCTTACAGATTAATGTTATACACAGCCAGAAAGGTCTAGGCTGGGGCAGTTCTTGCATGGGAAAGTCAAGAACTTTTTCTTACAAACAGCTGCGGTGGCTGTTACTATGACAAACTGACTTTTTATGCACATTTATGGATTTTCAGAACATCCTTTACACATGGGTAGATCTAACTTCTGAAGATCCTGGAGTAGAGAAGCGATTAGATATCATTTAAAGAATGTGCAGATCCTTGTTTGCTCGTATTTGGATTTTTTTTTCAAAGGAAACATTGCAGCCATCTAATCAGATTCTTATTTAACCGGCAACTAATTAATCCACTACTGGTTAATAAAATGGCAGTTCTCAAATCTTTATGGAGATGCTGCAAATTTCTGAATCACCACTGCAATAATTAGTGATCAGCTGACTGCTCATAATGTAAGCCATGTGTTCTAACATTGTGTCAGTCCACAGAAATAGAGTCTGAAGAAGGCTTAGGGCAGTTTCCATTACATCCAAATCACAGTGATTTCCTGCAGGCAGAGACGGTTCTAGACTCTTTGTTGCCTGAGGGAAACTTGTGAAGATTTATCCCCACCCCCCCTCCCCTCAATTTGGAATGATCGCACAACACCCGACAATTTGAACCGCACTTTATAGCTGAGGTGCGAAAGTATAGGAAGCCAGGTATAGATACCCCCAGTATAGGTAGCCAAGTATATGTTCCCCCAGTATATATAGCCAAGTATATGTTCCCCCAGTATAGGTAGCCAAGTATAGTTGCCAATAGTATAGGTAGCCAGATATAGTTGCTCGCAGTACAGGTTCGCCAGGAAGGTGCCCCAGTATATGTAGCCAGGTATAGTTACCCCCATTATTGGTAGCCAGTATAGGTGCACTCAGTATAGGCAGCCAGTATAGTTGCCCCCAGTAAGTAGCCAGCCAGCTCAACGCAATAACACACTGGCTGGCTGCGAGTCTGTGACGACAACCAACTGCTCATCCTCAGCTAGTCGGCCGTCCCTCATTCCTCCTCAGTCAGGACAACAGTGCTACCTCCTCCCTTCTGCTGTACAAGTCAAATGAAACACTGCTGCTCCCCCCCCCCCCCCCATTCACTGTCAGACTCCACACACAACACAAAAAGCTGCTTTTCCCCAATGATGACCTCTTCACCTCACTCGCTCTCTTCTCACTTCTCCTCTTACTGTGACTGCATGCTGTAAGTGTAAACACAAAATAAAAACATGCTGCCCCTGTAATCTCTGCGTCTGATGGAAGGGTTTCACTTCATGAGAGAAAAAGCTCTGCCTGGGCTGGTTCTAGACTTTTTGCTGCTTGAAACAAACATTGTGAGGGTGCCCCCACTCCCCCACTCTCATCCTGCCCCTACACATTTAAAATGCAATAGTTACCCCACATATGACACACAGCAATCACACCACATATAAACTGCAACAATTGCCCCCATGTATTAACACTGGTGTTAGTGGGCATAAGAGATACAAAACATACCCAAAATGCTGTGTATTATCCCCCCAACCAAAGTGCACGCATAGCACCTGGCCATCATTGGTGTTCGGTGGGCAAGTGTGCCTGTTCCGCATCATTCCTACTGTGTGGTGGATGGAGGAGAGGGACTCAAAATTACACAAAGTCAGAAACAGTGACAGTTTCAACACTTATGCAAATCTATTTTAAAACCAAAAGATATCCCAGAATGTTTACACATACACAGAAGTTTAGTAACCAAAGCTTCTAACAGAATCAATTAGGACGAGAAAGCAAGAAATAAGAAAAAGACACCGAGCGCCTGATATGGTGTAGTATGCTCAGGACAATAGTGAATAATGTAATGTGAGAAGGTTATACTCACAAACAAGGGTTACCACGTAGGCAACCACTGTGAATGCAGGTGAGGAGATTAGACCTGTCCTCACTCAGGGTTAAGAAGTCGCTCTCCATAGATAGAAGAAAGGTAGGGGTGGGTCCCTCTTCCACCAAGGGTGGACACTATAATGACTTTGATGAGCAGAGGCGCCAGCAGAATAAAAACAATAATTAAAAGTTTTAAAATATGCTGGGGAGGCAGTGGTGGACTTACCTCCGAAAGCAGACTAGACTACTTGTCTGACATGAATAAACACTTTATTAGTACCCCAATAGATGCAACGCGTTTCGCAGGACCAAGCCCGCTTCATCAGGCAATAAAACAGGGGACAAAACAATAGCTGAGAGCTATCGTTTTGTCCCCTGTTTTATTGCCTGATGAAGCGGGCTTGGTCCTGCGAAACGCGTTGCATCTATTGGGGTACTAATAAAGTGTTTATTCATGTCAGACAAGTAGTCTAGTCTGCTTTCGGAGGTAAGTCCACCACTGCCTCCCCAGCATATTTTAAAACTTTTAATTATTGTTTTTATTCTGCTGGCGCCTCTGTTCATCAAAGTCGAGAAAGCAAGAAGTTCAATTTGATTGAGAACAATTGTTTTTCTTTGAACTGACTGAGCCATTAATCCCTGCAATATCTACATGTATCTGACTACTAATCAGCACTGGTCTATATCTTCCTGCCCCGTACTTGTTTTTAAGATTGTATTTCATTTTAGGATACTTCCATAAATCAAATGAACAATGTCTGGAGTTTATATTTATGAATGTGTCCATACATTTGTCAATATTCCCTGATGATTTCAGGCAGATCCGATCACTCTGATCTCCAGACATGTAATATGGATTGCTTTTATCCTCTCCACTGTGTCCACAATAAGACACCATAAAGTTACTAGCCTGTGCATGGATCTAAGGAATGCCTTCAGAGGGCTGGCTGATATAGGGGCAGTGTACAAGTTTTGACAGTTTTAACTTTGTACATGAAGTTATCACAACATTGCTGCAGACTGAGACAGATGTTTTTTATGAATCCCGGGGAGCAGGGTCAGTGTACAGATTCCATAGTATGCATAATTCCTTATCTGTGTGGTGGGCACATGCAGTTTACAGAGAGCAGACAGTTTTTCTTATTTTTTATGGACCCTTAATTTTTACAGGACCCTTATCAGTTTGCGCCCTCTAGAAAGTGCCGCTCTGAAATATTTGCCTCAGGTTGCATCATAGTAGATGCAGTGCATCTCCCATGATCCCCAACAGTGACTGCTGGTTGCTAGACTGATGGTAGATAGTTGATGTCAGTTTTCTAGCTCTGCTAGCCATCCTGTGACAACACAAGGCGTAAAGTCACAGATTATTATTATTAATTTATATAGCATCCATATCTTCTGTGGAGCTGAATCTTCCACAACCAAGTTAAATCTAATAACAAGGGCAATAGGAGTAATGCTAAGGAATTAGCCTGAGCTGAATTCCTCCTGCTGGATTAAATATTACAAAACTCTAGTTAACTTTTCCAGGTTTTTTTGTTTCAATATTTTTTATTGAAAAGATTGCAAACAGTAACAAAAGGCAAAACAATTATGCAAATTAAGTTACATATAATATAGGAATCAAGAACAATATTACATAGAACTTTTGCCTGCAGATTTTGCATGCAGAGATAACATTTAGCCATGACAAATACCAAGGCATAGTTTTCCAAGGAAATGAAAAAGCAATCCACGTCCGCCAGGGAAATTAGGGTGACTGAGGGACCGATCATAATCTGTGAATCCACAAAATCCACTATAACCATATTTAAGAATCATAACAAAGAACTAATAAACTCAACATCATCGTCACAAAGAGGTCTTTGGATATCATTCTGACCTCAGTGAAGAGGACAGTACCTAGGCAGTAGAAGAAAAGATAAAAGAAAAGAAGCACCCTCTTTGACTTGGTAAGCGCGGTGCCATAATAACACAAATTTCATATTTAATTCAGAGACTCCCTATGCTGGCTAGTATTTGCAAACTGGCACTGTTATTGGCCTGAGGAAGTGGGCTTAGACCCGTGAAACGCACTGCCTGTGCTTAATAAATATTTATTTGTTCCTCACAAGGATCTCTTCATTGAGGTAAACCACCTCACTTTATTCATTTTATTGGTTTTGAATTCAAATGTATTCATACTAGGGAGTCTCTTTTCCCAAATGTGTATTTAATTCAGCTGTTCCACTTGGAAAAGTTATGTGATCCAGAGATTCCACCAGAAATCAAGATTTAGCAGAAGAGTGGCAGCTACTTCTCACTCTCACAGCGCCTCCGGATGATGCGGATTCACTCTTTGTGACCAGCACTGCAGATGATCAGAATCTTAATATTATGAGACTTTGCTGAAGCTGAAGTTTTGGCCACTAAAGAGTCCATCTCTAAGCAGAGGAAAAAGGTGGGAGAGGTCAGATAAAATCTGTGCTCATTAACAGTGTAGCCATACACCTGAAGATCATGGGCAGATTCGACAAAGAGACTAATTTATCTCTAATCGAATCTGATTAGAGATAAATTTGTCTTTGTCGAAACTGCCCATATACTGCAGGCCGATTCCCGTCTGATTTCAGCATGAAATCTTTAGGATGTCGGCTGAGCCCGCCACTGCCCCCTACTGTCTGTACTGTGGCAGACGTTATGCGCCGCCAGCGTGTATGTAGCTGTTAGTACCAGGAGAGATGGACAGACACCGTGCGGAGGCTGCTACAGGACAGGTAATGTATAAATGCACACATGGGGGGGCACATTTATACATTACGGTGGCAGGGGCTTCATCGTTTTGTTGCTTGTTCCGACGTTGGCCGCTGTACCCCCACACACCCGACCATCCAACTTCAGCCTGACATCTTTCAGCATGCGCGATTGACAATGCTTTGTCTGTCGAGCATGCACTTGGCAGCACCGATTTTCATCCGATTATAATGTATGGCGACCTTTAGAGACTGGCTGCTGTCTCCTCCCAGTTCCTCTCTTAAAGTTTCATGTTGTGACTGATCACGAAAAGATATGGGAAGGAGTGTGGACAGCTTTCTGTCCAGTAAAAATGAATCGTCTCAATACTGAGCAAAACTACAGGATGCAGCTAATACATACATGCATTGCAGACATCCCCAAAGATTCACAATTCTGTAATAGAAAGCTTTTCCACTATCCTGAATAGTCAGTGAATTTAAAAAAGGACCAAATGAGCGAATTAAGATTACCTAATCAAATCATCAAGGTGCCCCCTTGACTGAAATATTGATCAGCACAAAATCAGCGCACGACACGGCACCATCAGATCTCAGACAGATTTCTGGAGATTTCTTCCAGTTAAGTTACTAGTTAGCAAACTGGTTGAAAGCTTCCTTACTGACAGCATGGTAGTAAAGGAATTCTGGACAGATTTATTCAGAGGAACTCACCCCATATATCGTCGCATGTATGATAAACTTTCAGCTAGCCTTACACGGGTTGATAGCCCTCCAAATTTCACCGAACAGAGAAATAATGATCAAATAGTGATACAAAACTGGGCCTTTCAGGCCTTTAAACTGCACGCTTGTGGGGAAATTTAGTCTCTGGGCTGCCAGTGCCATTAATGTGCAGCTGGATAGCAGCGTTTGTAACACCACGTGTGATATTGCTTGATACGAGCTGATGATACCTGGTGGCAGAAAACCATGACTGCATGAAGGGGGCGCCTCTTCACCCCAAGTATCACGCACTAGCAAGCACCCAGACAATGTGCAGGAGCAGCTGACAGGAAGGGAATTAACCGCTTTCACCCACATGTGGGAGGGAGGCATCAATCAAATATCTGCAAACAGCTGATTCAGTTGAATAACTGCACTTCTCACTATGGCCACTCCGCCCCCTGCTGCCCCTTCATTGAACAATTTCTACTGTTCTTAATCACGTTTTAGTTTAATAAACTGTCTCAAAAAATGTAGACTAATCTGCATATCGGTATAGAGGACTTGATAAATGCTTGTAGACCTTTGCAGCTGTAATCCAACAGTTGATCCAACTATGGAGAACAAATACATGCTGTATGGACATTGGTAAGAAACAAATACCACACTTGCCACATTTACCGTCGCCATACTTCGCTCAGGGAGTAACACTATTTTTGGGCTTGGATCACTATGACTCAGTGTCAGTAAGTCAGCAGAAATGACTCCAGGCCAGGTCAAACAGATGTCATTCACGAGAGCCCTCAGCCACCCAGTGCAGAAGAATTCATTGAAGCATGTACCCTTATTCAGACTTAAACAACTGAAGGTGTCAGCCATGGATCTTCCAGAATAATTAAGGCAGTGGCTGCCCCCCTGCTGTATTGAGGCTTAAGGCTTGTGCACACACTCAACCAAATTGCCTGATTGTCATCTGATTTTGGTCTGTTGGATGACAATAATGCATGTGTATGCTTGGCAAACGACTAGAAGAGAGTCTGATAACAGGCGGTTTGCCTGATCCATCCAGTGGAACAACTCACACCACTGTTGGGCTGGTATCGTGCAGTTGGCCATGTGTGTACAAGGTCGTTTGAACTGTGCACTTGCCATGTGGTGCAATCCATCGCTTGTTTATATGTTAATGAGTTGGTCGTGCATTTGGTTGGTGCGCAGAAAATAGTCATGTAAACAGTTTGTTGTGGGGTTGGTCATGTCGTGGAATTAATTGTGCACTTTATTGGGCATGTATACGTACTGCGTATACACTTAACACTGCGCCTCTCCCCTGCAAATCCCTCCTGCCGCATTCAACTGCCTCCTCAGCACTATCCCCCCAATCACCCACCCTACAGGACACCTGCCAGCCACGACATGCAGTGTATGGCTGCATTCACAGCCTGTATAGGCCATACAACCTTCAGCAGTATGAGTAAGGTTATCTGAATAGCAGAGGGGTGTCCAAACTTTTTGACTCAAGGGCGACCACAAGGGGTTCTCAAGTTTGACCAAGGCGCCAGACCACAATAGGAGTGCGACACTGCGAAAAATGATTGTGGCTATGACAAGATGTGTGCGGAGCTACCTGTAATGTAACAGTGTAATGCAAAAACAGTGCGCCAGAGTTTCTCCCAAAACACAGTTAGGCAAAGTGACCCCAAGGCTACTTTCACCCATGGTTCGGTGCGATTGTCCTGCAGCATGAGACCCAACTACACATCATTTCCCCCTGAACATTACCCTGCAGCAGCCTGTGGCAACAGGGTAATATGCATAGATCTGCCCCCTGCTCAGTGACATGCTCCCGCTGGACAGGAAGTGCGTCACTGGATTACCGTCGCTCTGCACATGTGCGCTGCATCGCAACTGTGAATGTCAGTTCAGACATATTGCGTTGCATTGCAGTTGACTAGCATTGTTGCACAATCCGTGTCAAGTGGCAACTCACTGCAGACTTTGTGGTGGCTTTGAGTCGATTTAGCTAATTCAATTGCACTGCAACAACGTTCCCCCACCACCCTTTCCAAAGAAAAAACCCACACATTTCCAAAGAAAATCCCACACATATAATAAAGCAGTGCATCCATTATAATTAGTCACGTGTACCCTTGGTATTAGGCAGCCCCACCAAAAAAAATAGATAGCCATGTGTGGCCCTGGTATAAGGCAGCCCCTCCATTATTTGTAGCCTTGTGTGTCACTGGTATTAGCCAGCACCCCCAGTATACATAGCCACGTGTGCCCCCGTGATTAGGCAGCTCCCCCTCGAGAATAGATAGCCATTGTGCCCAGGAATTAGACAACCACCCATGATAGGTAGCCATGTGTGCCCCCGGTATTGGGCCACCCCCCAAGCATAGGTAGCTATGCACACCCCTGGCATAGCATAATATGCTGCTGCTTTATAAATAAAGGACATTAAATTATAATATATTGCCTACACTGCTGCACATGAACTCCAGAAAACAAGTTGGGCCACAAATGCATCCATTCATGAAGTATGTGCAATGTTAGCAGAGAAGACGTCTTAATATTGTTGTAACTGATTTTGCATTGAAAAGTGCAATTTTGGTGGTAATCTTATGGAAAGAAAACAAAGTATTTATTTTAACGGCCCAGTTTAGTTTTCCTTTATTTAATGGTTATGACTGAAAATCTGCAATAATTAGCAGTGCACAAACTTTTATACAGTGCACGTCTATGTTTTTTGCAATAAGTTTATTAAAGGGGTTCTGTGAAGGGTGTTGAAGATAAAAACAGACACTTACCTGGGGCTTCTATCAGCCCCCTGTAGCAGTAATGTCTCCTCCGATCTGCCATTCTCCACCGCCTGCCCCGATCTAGCGCTGCATGCCATCCAACTGCGGCTGCCGCGGCCGCAGGCCTGCTTGTGCATTATCGGAAGCTTACTGCGCAGGCGCAGTACAAGACAACTTTGTACTACGCCTGTGCAGTAAGCTTCCAATGACGTGAGCACGCGCGCGAATGGTACTTTTCCATTAGCCGGGCGCATCCGGCAGGTGGCGCTAATTACATTAAAACTTTACATTAACACAAAAGTATTAACCACTTAACATCTCAGTCGTTTTCAGCTTATGCATCCGAGCAATGTTCACCTCCCATTCATTAGCCTATAACTTTATCACTACTTATCACAATGAACTGATCTATATCTTGTTTTTTCCGCCACCAATTAGGCTTTCTTTGGGGGGTACATTTTGCTAAGAGCCACTTTACTGTAAATGCATTTTAACAGGAAGAATAAGAAAAAAAATGAAAAAATGCATTATTGTTTTCGGCCATTATAGTTTTAAAATAATACATGCCTCCATAATTAAAACCCACGTATTGTTATTGCCCATTTGTCACGGTTATTTCACCATTTAAATTTTGTCCCTATCACAATGTATCGCAACAATATTTTATTTGGAAATAAAAGAGCATTTTTTCCATTTTGCATACATCACGATGTACAAGCTTATAAAAAAAAAATAGAGAGAAATATTTCATTTTTACATAGATATTTAAAAAGTTTAGACCCTTAGGTAAATATTTATGTGTTTTTTTTTTTATAGTAATGTTTTTTTGTTTTTTTTTTTTAATTAAACATTTTATGTGGGCATTTTTGGGAGGGTGGGATATAAAAGTGTTTTATTTGGGGAAATATTGGTGTATTGTAATGTTTTTTGGCATTTACTTGTAGTTTTACTTTTTGGCCACAAGATGGCAATCTCGAGTTTGTTTACATGACGTCACTCTAAGCGTACAATGTACGCTTAGAGGGACACAGCTTCAGAAAGAGCGAAGCTTCCGAGAGAAGCTGTCGCTTTTTCAGCGGGGGAGAGGAATCAGTGATCGGGCTCCATAGTCCGATACATTGATTCCGTAGCTACCGACTCCGCGGCCGGGGAGTGCGCGTGCACGCGCGCGATCGGCCGCGGGAGCGCGCCTGTCCTCCTTGACGTTTTTATACGTCAAGGAGGACAAAGTGGTTAATGTAACCACTTGTCGGCAGGTGGCGCTAATTAAATGAATACTTCACGTAACATAAAATGTTAATGTCACCGAATGTATTGTGTTTGAAGTGGCCGGCTCGCTGCAGCCAAATGTAAATTAAAAAGTGAGTGAATTGATTTAAAAATAAGCTTAAGTATAAGTTATAATTAACCTGTCACACTGTCCCTCAAGTGTCCTGGCTGTATTTCTGCATTGGCGCCCCACGTGACTACCAGCACATAGCACGTGGGGAGCGTGTGTGAAGTCATTTGGGCTGGGGATGCCGTGAAAACAGGCCTCTAGTTTGTGTTTTCCCTCCAGGCGAAAAGGTCCCAGTCCTCGACTGCTGGGGGGACACGCATGTCCCCGCCGGCTGCCAGTATTGTATAGAAGAGACAGGGCAAGGGGGAGGAGAACGAGAGCCGAAGCCGGCGGCTTGATCTGTTACATTGCCGCCGGCTTCGGCTCTCTGTATATTAGTGTGCACCATTGTCTGCATTATGAACCCCATGTTTGTTTCTTACTTTGTACAGCGCCACGGAATATGTTGGCGCTTTATAAATCAATAATAATAATAAGCACATTGGCCCGAGATTTCGCAGCATCTCAGATCAATACATTCAACTAATTTCCACCTGAAATCAGTTAAATCGTTAATTGGGCATGCTTGGCGGTACAGATTTTCATCCAATTCAATAATAAATATCAAAACGGTTGGTGGATCAGCCAGCCCTAAATAATTAAATGAGAGGCAGCCTGGGGGGGAAACCTCCCTCCTTCCCCCCTGGCCAGTCCTCCCCTGCCCCCCAGAGTTGTTCGTCGCGGCAGGAAATCCTGGTTGTTTTATTGCGACAAACGACTCTGGGGACACAAGTGCACCCCCCCCCCCCCCCCCCCCCCAGGGCTGCCAGTGTTCTATAGGAGAGAGGCAGAAAAGTGTCACTTGTACCAAATAGGCAGAACAAACGACTCTGGATTTCTATTAACACAGTTCACTTCACTAAGAGCCAGTCTCCTCTCTGATGGTGAGAGATGAACTCTTTGGGCTCTATTCATAAAAGGCTTTGCGGTAAAAATATGTTGTAGGTGTAGATTTTTGTGTGCTAATTCATAAAAAAAGTTTACAGTTGCGATAAAAGGTGGGGGATTTCCCGAACTAGGCTGGCGGTAGGCTGGCGTAACATGAGAAGCTGCCTGAGTGGATACATTTTCTCTGTGCAGAGACAGCCTTACAATAAAAGATGCAGCCCCAACTTCCCTTTAGATGTGCATTTTTTTTTATAACTGCCTCTGTTTGCCCTGAATCTGCGCTGAATCTGTCTATTAGTCTTTTTAAACAATCTATTTAATTGCCACAGCTTAGAAGAACTTCAAGAAATGTTACACATGCAGGCTTTCTGATGTGAAATTTATCTGAAAACAGGTACCCAAGAGGTTAAAAAACACAGCCTGGGTATTCTGAAAAGCCTTTTTTGTTCCCTCCTCTCTGCTGCTGCCTAGGAGATCTGTCCCCATTAGCTTGGCTGTTATCCACATCCTTATAACCTTTTTTAAACAGACGGTATTCTCCGTCCCAATTCCGCCTGCTCTAATTTTTATGAATTGACATGTAGTGACGCGTTGAAATAATCACCGCATAAGGCTGTAATTTCCTGCACTGCTCAGGAATTGTAGCTTTTCATGCGGAAACAGCTTTTATGAATTTACATTTTGCTAAGTGGTTGGTAAAGTCAGCTGTTTTGAGCATTCCACATAGCTGAGACACTAATTACCCCACCTGTGCATAGGTGAGGTTGCCTGCAAAACATGCACTGTTGGGGAGTCACAAGGACAGGTTTGAGAAACACTGATAGGCCTGGTGCACACCAAAAACCGTTAGCAGATCCGCAAAATGCTAGCAGATTTTGAAACGCTTTTTCTTATTTTTCTGGGTACTTATCCGTTAGCCGGGCGCATCCTCTAGGTGGCGACAAAACTCCACCAGAGTTACATCTTTCCCTACTATCCATGTCGGCCTGGAGGGGGAATAGTAATTAGCGCCACCTGCCGGATGTGCCCGGCTAACGGATAAGTACCTTTTTCTGTAGCGTTTCATCTAGCATTTTGCGGTTTTGGGAAGCGTTTTTGGTGTAGTAGATTTCGGATATTGTTACAGTAAAGATGTTACTGAACAGCTTCTGTAACAAAAACGCCTGCAAAACCGCTCTGAACTGCCATTTTTCAAAGCGGTTTGCGCTTTTCCTATACTTTACATTGGAGGCAGCAACGCCTCCGCAATCCAAAATCTGCAGCAGCCCGGGAGTATGCGTTTCGGCAAAACGCAAACCGCTCTGGTGTGCACCAGCCCATTGAAATACATTACCCAAGCGTTTCCACATCCGCAAGCGGATCGCAAAACGCAGCCAAACCGCTCTGGTGTGCACTAGGCCCTAGTGGCTTTATAAAAGATCTGTGAGAAATGTTTTGCTATTGCAAGCATTACAGGTAGACTAGAGGTAAACATGGCTTTTATAAACACATTGGGAAGCGTGTGAGATGGGTTGACGGTAAACCCTCCACCGCCACAAATGAGTGCATTTAAACTGGGCATATGCAAGTTCACAGCGGTGTGCGCTCATTGACATCTTTTGTTTCCTGTATGCATAAGTACTTCCTTTTACAGGACATTCATGGGTACTTATCCGTTAGCCGGGCGCATCCTGCAGGTGGCGCTGTTGTTGCTAATTTCAATCACAAAACTGTGAATGTAAACGCCGGATGCGCCTGGCTAAACTGTATGTAATGCGCCCAGCTAACTGAATGTAAACGCCATAGGTGGTAACAATATGTATATTAAAGAAGAGAGTTAATTAAATGACAAATAAGCCGGCGGCAATGTGACAGATCAAGCCGCCGGCTTGCTTCGTGTCTTGTTTCCCCCCCCCCCCTTGCCCTCTCTCGTATAGAGCCCTGGGGGGGGGGACATGCGTGTCCCCCCAGAGTCGTTCGTCGCGGCAGGGAATCCTGCTTGTTTTATTGCGATGAACGGCTCTGGGGGGACACGAGTCCCCTTCCCAGGGCTCTATACGAAAGAGGGCAAGGGGGGAGGAGAGCGAGACACGAAGCAAGCCGGCGGCTTGATCTGTCACATTGCCGCCGGCTTATTTGTCATTTAATTAACTCTCTTCTTTAATATACATATTGTTACCACCTGCGGCGTTTACATTCAGTTAGCCAGGCGCATTACATACAGTTTAGCCGGGCGCATCCGGCGTTTACATTTACAGTTTTGTGATTGAAATTAGCAACAACAGCGCCACCTGCCGGATGCGTCCGGCTAACGGATAAGTACCCATTCATGTTTGTGCATGACCTGTTCAAATTCATTTGTTTGTGGCAGCGGATGCTTCCAGTCAACTGGTTCCCAGTCGATGGAAATGGTGAACTTGACACTGCTATAGAATCATCACCTATAGGTAATAAACAGGAGCATGGTTAAATAATACATTTTTATTACATTTTCAGGTATCTTTTAAATGCTATATTGCACACCAAGTAGGGAAAACTGTGGAGCAGCAGTGCTAGTCACAAACTGGTAATTTCTCAACAGCATAGGGAGGAGCAGCAAGGAGCTACAGGACTCAACCATTATAGCAAAAAGTCCAGTTTTGCAATGCTCAGAATGCATTTCTACTTCATAAACATTTACTATCAGATGCATTAAAAATGGAAGGCTGAATTTGGGCTTTAAACTGTATCAGAGACAAAGCAACCTGTTTTAATTAATACTACAGTGGCTTGCAAAAGTATTCGGCCCCCTTGAAGTTTTCCAGGTACTTATCCGTTAGCCGGGCGCATCCGGCAGGTGGCGACAAAGCTCCACCAGAGTTACATCTTTCCCTACTATCCATGTCGGCCTGGAGGGGGAATAGTAATTAGCGCCACCTGCCGGATGTGCCCGGCTAACGGATAAGTACCGTTTTCCACATTTTGTCACATTACTGCCACAAACATGAATCAATTTTATTGGAATTCCACATGAAAGACCAATACAAAGTGGTGTACTTGTGAGAAGTGGAACGAAAATCATACATGATTCAAAATTTTTTTTTAGAAATCAATAACTGCAAAGTGGGGTGTGCATAATTATTCAGCCCCCTTTGGTCTGAGTGCAGTCAGTTGCCCATAAAGATTGCCTGATGAGTGCTAATGGCTAAATAGAGTGCACCTGTGTGTAATCTAATGTCAGTACAAATACAGCTGCTCTGTGACGACCTCAGATGTTGTCTAAGATAATATTGGGAGCAACAACACCATGAAGTCCAAAGAACACACCAGACAGGTCAGGGATAAAGTTATTGAGAAATGTAAAGCAGGCTTAGGCTACAAAATGATTTCCAAAGCCTTGAACATCCCACGGAGCACTGTTCAAACGATCATTCAGAAATGGAAGGAGTATGGCGCAACTGTAAACCTACCAAGACAAGGTCATCCACCTAAACTCACAGACCGAACAAGAAGAGCTCTGATCAGAAATGCAGTCAAGAGGCCCATGGTGACTCTGGACGAACTGCAGAGATCTATAGCTCAGGTGGGGGAATCTGTCCATAGGACAACTATTAGTCATGCACTGCACAAAATTGGCCTTTATGGAAGAGTGGCAAGAAGAAAGCCATTTGTAACGATCGGTGTCAGCACGCAGAGAGAATCTGATTATTGGCGATCTGCAGTATCACCAAGAATGCAGATATATACCCGATTATTGATGATCTGCAGTATCACAGATAATCAGATATATTGCTAACCTCTGGACACCCAGCAAAAGAACACAATAAAGACAGTAATATATCACGGAAGTGTGGAAATATCCACCACACGGCAATTCCTCAGAGGTGGTTACCTCTGAATGGGAACCCCGTGAGTGAGATCCTCTAACCAGGCAGAGTGAGGAATCTCGACCCCTAGCAGTAATCGTCTGCTTGGGGCAGGCGTCTCGGAGAGGCAAGCCTCAGAGATAACCCTCCAGTGGGAGCGGTTCCACTGAAGGGAAAAAGGTCAGACAGGCAAGGGTTCAGCAACAGAGATTATGGCAGCGGTACAGGAGCGGAAGGCAGAAGAGTAATCGGTAATCAGGCAGAGGTCGGCAACAAGAATCAGATAGGCAAAAGTACAATAGCGTAGAGAGAGAGAGTAGTCAAGGATAGCCAAAGTCAAAACACAGATACAATATCAAAGTACAATCCTAACTAAGGTGTGAAAGCCTTAGTATCAACACCAGGGCACTGAGCTAAGGTCTGAGCGCTAACACAGCAATGTATTCACGACAGCAGACAACCTGCTACTGACACACAAGCCCCATATGTAGCCAGAGAGCTGCCCAGCGCCGCCCCAGAGTCCCAACCAATCAGGACACCTCCTGAGGTCAGCTGACTGGGGAGTCAGCTGAGCCTCCTACGTAGGAGGTAAAAGTCCTGCCTCTTTGCGCTCGCGCGTGTGACCCTCTGCCTCTGAGTAATGGAGAGGCCAGGCCCCAGGTCCGCGTCCGCCCGCGGACTGAAGTCCGCTTGCCGCCATGTGAAACCCGCCGCCGTGTCGCCAGTCGCGGCGGTGGTGTCCCTGTCAGTCTGTGCCGGCCGCTCCGCATGCGCGACGGAGTCCGCCGGCTGGGAAGCGGAGACCGCCGCCATGCTGCCCCGCATGGCAGCGTTGTCTCCGCTATCCCTTACACCATTGTTAACAGAAAAGCATAAGCAGTCCCGTTTGCAGTTTGCCACAAGCCATGTGGGGGGCACAGCAAACATGTGGAAGAAGGTGCTCTGGTCAGATGAGACCAAAACTGAACTTTTTGGCCAAAATGCAAAACGCTATGTGTGGTGGAAAACGAACACTGCACATCACTCTGAATACACCATCCCCACTGTCAAATATGGTGGTGGCAGTATCATGTTCTGGGGGTGCTTCTCTTCAGCAGGGACAGGGAAGCTGGTCAGAGTTGATGGGAAGATGGATGGAGCTAAATACAGGGCAATCTTGGAAGAAAACCTCTTGGAGTCTGCAAAAGACATGAGACTGGGGAGGAGGTTCACCTTCCAGCAGGACAACGACCCTAAGCATAACGTCAGGGCAACAATAGAATGGTTTAAAACAAAACATATCCATGTGTTAGAATGGCCCAGTCAAAGTCCAGATCTAAATCGAATCGAAAATCTGTGGCAAGATCTGAAAACTGCTGATCACAAACGCTGTCCATCTAATCTGACTGAGCTGGGGCTGTTTTGCAAAAAAGAATGGGCAAGGATTTCAGTCTCTAGATGTGCAAAGCTGGTAGAGACATGCCCTAAAAGACTGGCAGCTGTAATTGCAGCAAAAGATGGCTCTACAAAGTATTGACTCAGGGGGCTGAATAATTATGCACACCCCACTTTTCAGTTATTTATTTGTAAACAATGTTTGGAATCATGTATGATTTTCGTTCCACTTCTCACGTGTATACCACTTTGCATTTGTCTTTCATGTGGAATTCCAATAAAATTGATTCATGTTTGTGGCAGTAATGTGACAAAATGTGGAAAACTTCAAGGGGGCCGAATACTTTTGCAAGCCACTGTATATACTAGTAGGGACATGAGAACAGACACTTACCCTGCTGTTTCATTCTGATCTGCCCTGTGAGCTTGTAATCCCCTCTGTAAAAACAACTGACTGAGTTCTCAGTCGGCTGCTTTATCAGGAAGCTCTATAGCAGTGAGAGCAGTCTGCTCAAGCCTGCCCCCCTCTCTGCCTGTGTTCTCCCTATCTGTGAGCTGAATGCTGAACTGCATCAAAGAGAGCAGTGCCTGTGATGGGAGACAGGGCCGGCGCTGCCATAGAGGCAAAGGGGGCAATTGCCCCAGGGCCTCGACCTCTGCAGAGGCCCCGCACCACCAACCCTGCCAAATGCTGCTCCCCGGGTCCCTGCGAGTGTGCTTCAATTAATTACTTATCTGATTGGCGGGCAGCGGCTTTACATCCCATGCACTCTGAGGCTGGCACGCTGTCTCCATCTCCATGTTGTTTACGCGCAGGGTCATAGAGAAGGAAGGAGACAGCGTGCCAGCCTGCCTGCCCGCTGAAGCACACTTGCAGGGACCCGGGGAGCAGTCGGGTGATCGCACGGGGGGAGGGGTGGAAACTCAGACAGGGGGGCCCCCATGCTTAGGTTTGCCCCAGGGCCCTGGGGCCCCTTAAACCGGCCCTGATGGGAGAAACAGCTCAGGAAACAGATTTATTTATCTACCCAGCAGGCTTGAGTTACACACTTATCTCTCCCCATCTGAGCCAGGAACATACAGTAAAGTTTGTATGGGGTAGTGAAGGAATCCCCAGAGAGGAGGGTGCGATCAGGCCACTCAGTGTTGCTCGGCAGCTCCCTGTAGAAATTCACTGTAAAAACAAACAAAGAGAAGGGGCGCTCTGAGACTCCCAGTAACTTCAAGGAGAGGCTTCAGCAGGATGGGTCTCACCTTTATCTTTTGTGGCTAGTACAGCGTACACAGCCCCGATGAACATGCGTCCCTCTTTGCTTAGCCGGGGACCGGGCTCTCCGTTCTGGCGTGGTGGAAGTGACGTCACTTCTTGAAGTTACTGGGAGTCTCAGAGCGCCCCTTCTCTTTGTTTGTAGGAACATACAGTGACACTGCTCTATAATAATGGTGATGACTGCACACAGATCATAGGCAGCAGCAGCTGTGCTTTTCTTTGGTTTTACAGGAATATGTAAAAGTAATTGTGCCAGTGTGTATATGTATGTATATATATATGTCCCTACATACATTATTTGATGGGGAACTTTACACACAGTGACACTGACCCGGAAGCAGATGACTGCCATCTTGGATTTTAGAGAGGATAAAAATGAAAAATTAAGAATTAAATTAGCACAGGAGAGCAACAAAAATGACAGGAATACCCTGTATTTGGCATACACTTTCGGGCGGTATGTTTATTTTAAAGGTACCTGTTCATCTCAGGTTTCCTTTAAAGAGAGTCTGAAGCGAGAATAAATCTCACTTCAGACCTCATAGATAGCAGGGGCACGTGTGCCCCTGCTAAACCGCCGCTATCCCGCGGCTTAACGGGGGTCCCTGATCCCCCAAATCCCCTCGTTTCAGCGGGGGAGTGCTTCCTGGTTGGGGCAGGGCTAACCGCCGCAGCCCTGCCCCACGCGCGTCTGTCAGCGCGTATCTCCGCCTCTCCCCCGCCCCTCTCAGTCTTCCTTCACTGAGAGGGGCGGGGGAGAGGCGGCGATGCGCCGCTGATAGACGCGACTGGTGGCAGGGCTGCAGCCGTTAGCCCTGCCTCCAGGAGCGACCAAGTCTGCGACCAAGTGTCGCAGTGGGGGGTTTGGGGGTGAAGGGACCCCCGTTTAGCGGCGCTATTGCGGCGGTTTAGCAGGGGCACACGTGCCCCTGCTAACTATGAGCTCTGAAGCGAGATTTATTCTCGCTTCAGAGTCTCTTTAAGGAAAATATACATTATGTCACAGTCTCAAAACTTATAGCTGGCTGCAGAGGGAACCAGAAGGATAAATATAAATACACTAAATTGCTGAGTAGTTAGAATATCATTGCAATATGTGATTCCATTTTTTTTACTTTGTTTTTTCTTTTTTTACTTTTTTGTTTCTTTTCTTTTCTCCCATTAATACAAAAGATAATGTACAACATATAAAACAAGTTAGAAAGGATTACAGCAACCATAGCATAGAAAAGAAAGATGACTTCGAAACACTTTTCAAAATGTTCACGAGATACAATGCAAAGTACAAGTAAAGAGCATGAAGCTAAAGTGCCATAACGGTTCAAATATTACCGTAGCACAGTCCAAACCGAAACCCCACTAAGAATTATGGAGAGACATGCAGACCCACCAAGGATCAAAAATAAGATCAAACATTGGGCCTGATTCCCTAGATAGGCTGTAATTTTTTCCAGAAGATAAACAGAGTGGAATCCACGAGTCAGACCTAATCTGGGTGGCAGGGCCATACCTCCATAGAGACAAAAAGGGCAATTCCCTAGGGGGCCCTCAAGGTATGTGTCCCCTCCCATCCAGCTATGGTGACCCCATAAATGCCTGCATGGATCGAGGAAAAGAGGCACTGTGAGGAGAAGTCCAGAGTGTACAGCATAGTGTTACCTGGATTAGGTAAGACCCCAAATTCCAATGAATGTACACTCTTGATTTGTAAGGGAAAGGAGGAGTGGAATAATGGGGTTCCCAACAATGCTTTTGGGGACATATGATGGACTCATAGTTTTGTGTCAATTCACATGTTAGCTGCGCTCATAAAAGTCCCAACAAACTATTTCTCATGTGCAGCTGGTATCCAGGGTTAATCTCCACTTCCACACAGGGAGGTTACAATGCCCGCTACAGTGAGGAACCACCACCACACCCCACGCAGTGGCCACTCACCGCTATGTTGTGACCCTCAGTCAAGTGGGTCTTCAGCGCTTATGGGGTCATCTGGCCGCCCCCTGCCATTCACTGGAAAATCCTCCTCCTAAAATCCAAACTGCTGTCTGTTGGTCTTTAACACCTCAAAAAAGACATACCAGAGCTCCCATAGCGTAAAATTGTAAAATACTTTACTTCCTTTTCGGACCTGGTTGTCACTCTAATGTAAAGTTGGGGTTTCTGGGCAGAAGGAATAATAGAATTGTGAAGGATTGTTCTATGAATGTGTTAATGGTATAATGGTAATCATGGCTGGTAATGTAAGAGCAGCACCCAGGTTGGCATCCGGGGAGGTAGTGCGTAGGAATGTTATTAAATTGAAATAGTACCTAGAGTAGCCTGGGGAAATAGTGATTGCTAGGAGACCTAGAAGGTATTGGGGGGCTTTCTTTTGTTTTTTTGTTTTTTGTTCTATAAGCCTTACGCTCAATTTGCCCCAGCCTCTATAGAAGCCAGACACGCTGGGCGTGGTGGTACCAGGAGGCGGAGCGGAGCTGGATCGGAGCGAGCCGCCAGGACGTCGGGTGGAGTCGCATACAGCGATGAAACCGGTCAAGCGCACGCGGCCTACAAACCAGCAAACGTGGGGACAGACGTGGCAAGCGGTGGGACAGACGTGGCAAGCGGTGGGAGGCAAAACAGCGCAGCAAGCCAACCCGGCGGCCAACGTTTGGGGTGGAGCCCACAAAAACTCTATGCGAATTACCACAGCTTGGCTTGTAATTGTGCAATCTTTTTATAATTAAAAGTAGTTTACAATTTTACGCTATGGGAGCTCTGGTATGTCTTTTTTGAGGTGTTAAAGACCAACAGACAGCAGCTTGGATTTTAGGAGGAGGATTTTCCAGTGAATGGCAGGGGGCGGCCAGATAACCCCATAAGCGCTGAAGACCCACTTGACTGAGGGTCACAACATAGCGGTGAGTGGCCACTGCGTGGGGTGTGGTGGTGGTTCCTCACTGAAGCGGACATTGTAACCTCCCTGTGTGGAAGTGGAGATTAACCCTGGATACCAGCTGCACATGAGAAATAGTTTGTTGGGACTTTTATGAGCGCAGCTAACGTGTGAATTGATTGAACTTTTGGAATTATAGCAGCGCACCACCGATTGTACACATCACCCTGTATCATTTATATCAGCGCAGTGTTTTGTGATTTTACATAGTTTTGTGTGGCTGGGTGGGTGGTGGGATGGGTTCTGGAAGTAGTCTCGGAAGCTGCGAGGGAAGGGGGGATTGCTAAGGGGCCCCCCAAATTACTTTTTCCCTGGGGCCCCATTGTAGCTAGAACCAGCCCTGCAGGTGGGAGGGGCCGACCTTCAGGTTTTGGCTATGAGGGCTTTAGCTGCATTACAAAATTGAATCATCAGCTTATTCTGATGTTTACTAAGTGTAGGGAGTGAATTATGAAATAGGGACATCAAAGGGTCGGGCTGGACCGTCACTTCCAACACTTTAGAGGCAAATGCAAAACAATCTAGCCAGAACTGATGAACTAGTGGGCAATACCACCAACAGTAAGCTTGGTCAGCTGGTGACTGGTAACCCCTAAGACATGTATCTATGGAGAGAAGGCCCCATTTAGCCAACTGTTGAGGAGTCTGGAACCTTTCTGAATCCTTTCTTTAAAATCGCAATTAGTGGAAGAGATAGCCATAGATGTAAACATGTCGGACCACTCCTCCTCGTACCATTGATTATTGGGTCTGTCCTGCCACATTGTCATGGCAGAGGACACTTTAGGTAGCCCCTGATACCAAACCTCGTAATATGTGAGGGACACAGGTCAGGTGTAATATGGGCTGTCTCTAAAATTTTATGTGATACTCGCAGACCACTTCTGACTCGTGAGTCAATGAAGTATCTCATTTGCAGATGCTTTCCTGACCGCCTAATGCCGGTAGGCGTCGTTAAGGTGGCTCCCCCAGGAACGCCTAACGCCGACCGGCGTCAAGTCCTGAGGGAGGAGATTAGTGGGGATCGCGCATGCTCTTGAGTGGCTGGAAAGTGTAATGGTTAAGGGCTCAGCCTCTGACACAGGAGACCTGGGTTCGAACCTCAGCTCTGCCTGTTCAGTAAGACAGCCCCTATTCAGTAGGAGACCTTTGGCAAGTCTCCCTAACACTGATACTGCCTATAGAGCGCGTCCTAGTGGCTGCTGCTCTGGCGCTTTGAGTCCGCCAGGAGAAAAGCGCAATATAAATGTTCTGTGTTTGTTTGTTTTGTTTAATCCCTGCGAAACAGCTGTCAGACATCTCCTTTCCCCCAACTGCTGTAACCATTGTGTCTACCCGGCCACAATAAAGGGTATTTTATGCAGCTGTGCCCATCTGTTTCTCTATTTTTGGTTGTAAGTTAGCAGAGGTTGTGCTTTTTCAGGTGTTGGGTTCCAGCCTGGCATTGTCAGTGAGTGGCGGGCATTATGAGAATCTAGATTGATATCTTGGACAGAGGTGATGGGAAGAAGCTTTCACAATCAATGTGGTGGATTGAACTGTGACTCATCAACAGACTGTCTGAGGCTACGTCCAGGAACCTGAAAGGTCTCTCTCAGCCCCGCACAATGTGGACAGACTAAGGACAGTCAGTGACATGACTATCTACTCTGTAACGTGCTGCAGGAGATGTCAGTGCTATATAAATACATAATAATAATATGGTAGGACATATGACTATGGTAGGGATTAGATTGTGAGCTCCTCTGAGAACAGTCAGGGACATTACCATGTACTCTAATGTGCTGTAAATTATGTCCTTGCTATATAAATACATAATAGTAGTTAAAATGAGACAATTGTTATTTAATAGGAGGGAGGAGGGTGGGAGAGAGATGGTGAGACAGAGATGGGAGAGTGGGAGAAGGAGATAGAAGAATGTAGGGCAAAGGTAGAGAAGAAAAGTGAAAGGTAGGATGCTTGTAGACATTCTGGTGTCTCAACTTGTGCCTGTCCCCAGTCACTTCACCAGCCCTGGTCTGAAGGGGGATTCTGGGCACCAGTAATCCTCCCTAAACTCGCCTATGAGGAGTGATGTTCAAGGACATCCAAGGTGAAAATAAACTGATAAGAAAAACAATTGTATCTATCCTCCTTCTAAAAATGACTTTTTTTTAGATATCTCACAGTTTTATTTTATATTTAAATCTAGTTTTTAAAGGGACCCCAAGCAGTGCCTGAAATTAAAAGATTACACTTACCTGGGGCTTCTTCCAGCTCACCGTAGGCGGCAAGGTCCCCCGGCATCCTCCTGGCTTCTCTCCTTGTGCCTCTGCCTGCCCCCGTTTCCAGCGACACCCGAGGCGGGTGTCGGGCTGGCTCTTCCTGGTTAATGACGCATGGCATCATCACGCCGGAATCGTTGCGTCATCACGGCGGCCGGCGTGACAGGTCTGCGCATGCACTGGTTTTCCACGGGGACCTCGCCGCCTACGGTGAGCTGGAAGAAGCCCCAGGTAAGTGTAATCTTTTCATTTCAGGCACTGCTCGGGGGTCCCTTTAAGTTTGTACTGTTTCATTGTCTCTGCTCAATAACACCTTCATTGAAGTATGCCAGAGCTCAAATCTATGAATTATTGACCTGTTTATCTCTTTTCTTGCTCTCAGAAGCCATTTACTGACAGAAAAGTGTTTTATGGCTGTAATTCCTTGTCAGTTTAACATAATGAGGGTTATGTTTAACTCTTTCAGGCAGAGAAAGAAAAAAAAGGAACACTATACTGTAGTTATTTGTGTGCTCGGCACTGTACATACAAATGTCTATCTCATCATGTCACATGTCACCTCGGTTGTCTTTTACAGGAACACAGACTATGCTTACCTGAAAAGCCAGGCTTTTATGTACTAAGTTACACATATGATGGCAGAGCACTATCAGCGTATGAGGAGCTGGTCATGTAGACAATTCCATTGGTCATGGTCAGCAAAAGAGACATACAATATTGCCCAGGATCTGTCTAGGTTAAATCAGAAGAGAGAAAATATTCATTATCTAGATACATAAATGTTAGGTGTACATGTAACTTATAACAAAAGGCAGGTTTTAACACATCATCCATATATAATAAAAATACACTTCTAACACAATTGTTTTCCGAAATCAGCATAGGCACTTCCTTGCAGAGCTTGTTTCTCTCTGTTTATAAGCTCTTTAATTATCTTATATTAAAAATAATCGCTTGTAAAATACATAGAGACGCGTGCATGGCTGTCTGGCGTGGGAGCTTTTTGGCGCAGGGTGAGCCGGATGACAACTCACCCTGCTGCCACACAAATTTGGGGGGGGACAGGGCGGATGTTGTAAAATACTATTCCCCCTCCGAGTTGTCACAACTTGGAGGGAGAAGTAATCCAGGGCCCGGCAACTGCCGTATCCATGAATTACCCGTGCACGGGGCGTGGACTATAGCATTACTGTTATAACTGCACCAAGCTTCGGCGCTAAGCAAAAAAGCCTTGCATCACCCAGGAACTGGCCACTTCCTGCACCTTACAGGCTGATTTACTAAAGCTAACGTGCACAAAGAGCACGGGGTAATTTTAGCAAGCGCATGCTACACACGGTCCTGTCAGCATAGCATGCGCTCTTCAGTAACCCGCGATCCTTCCTACTGCCACGCAATTTGCGGGTAGCGCAACCACGATACTTCACTAGCATGGCCACTACTACTTTAAGTAACATGGTAGCGGCCGCGCTACTGAAGTATCATGGTTACGCTATCAGCATATTGCACGGCAGTAGGAAGGATTGCGCATAAGTGAAGAGCGCATGCTATGCTGACAAGACCGTGTATAGCGTGTGCTCACTAATATTAACCTATTTGTGTGCGGTAGCTTTAGTAAATCAGCCTCATAGTCTGTGCTGTAGGCTGCAATCTTCTCAGAAGGATTCAGATTATGACTTCCCCCTTCTAGCCTAAACAGCGGTAAGTAGAGATGACCAATCATGTTTTTTCTGACCAACTTGACACAAATTTATGTTGCTGTCACTTTGGATTGGTCAGTTTTCAAATTTTGATACACAATATAGATCAAGTTTAAAAAAACTGAATCTCATTGATATTTGGAGTCAAAATTATGCAATCCAGGCATCAGTAGTAGCCACACCCACTGAGCCTGTAAATGACGCACTGGACTCCTGGCGATATTTTTTCATTTACCAGAGTCTCATTTGATACAAAATACGGTAAATAACCTATGAGCATTGAGTTTATTAAGGTGTAAGATGATATTTATGGATCTGTGAGGGCCCGTTTCCGCTAGAGCGAATCTGCATGCGTTTCCTGCATGCAGATTCTCATAGACAGTACAAGTGGATGGGACTTTTTCCACTTGTGCAGGATTCTGTGCGGTTTGTTGTGCAGAAAAAATCTGCACGGCAGTCCTATCAGAATTCGCACGACGCACACCAGCACGCGATTCTTCGGTAATGTAACTAAATAGAAAAACCACAAGCATTTTAGTCTTGCGGTTTTCCCGGCATTTCCGCTTAAAAACCCATGTCAATGCTTGCCGGCATTGACATGGTTAAAATCGCGTTGTGCAATTCCACGTGAAAATCTGCATAATAACGCCAACGAAACCGCATGTGGATTTTTTGCCACGATTTTCCCGTCGAAATTGCGCCGCAGTAGTGGAAACGGGCCCTTACTGGAGGAGGACATTAATGCTAATTTAACTTTAGCCCTTAAAAGGTTTCCCTACTTTGCATTATGTTTGGGCCACTATAGACCACCAGGGAAGCTTTATTGGAGGTGAAGCCCTAGATCTCCAGGGAAGCCATATGGGGGAGGGAGGGGGGAAGCACTAAAAACAAGGGAACTGTATAGGGGAGGGAGAGGGCTACCTGGGAACTTTATAAGAGAAGATGGTGCCCAATAGATATCAAAACTGGCCTGCGACTAGTTCACTGGTGTACAGTTTCGGCCCACATTGTATTTGTGCTTGACCCAACATCCCCCCCCCCCCCCTCGGCTTAAAGAGACCCTGAGCTCTGCATAAAAATGAAATTTGGACTTACCTGGGGCTTCTTCCAGCCCCCCGTTGCCTGCGAGGTCCCCTGGCATCCTCCTGGCCCCTTCCATGGTCCTGGTCCCGTCTGCGGTAATCCTGGCTACTCAATCAGGCAACTTCCGCTGAAGTCACCCGTACGTGCCGCCACTGCGCACGCTGTGCTTCATCATGCCGGCCGGCAAAAGAGTCCTGCGCATGTGCGGTTCTCTAACACTGAGCCACGCATGCACAGGACTTTTACTCTTACTTTACTTGCTCTATGGGGGTACAATATGGCTGCATTTATATATTGGACTTAGTGTCTTCAATTGCTATGTGGAGCATTTATGGCAACATTTATTATGGGAAGCTTTGTGGAACCCTTTTTCTTTTTTCTTCACATTTTAGCATCTGAGCCACAAAGATCCTCTGCACAACCCTTTGTGAGGGAAGTAGGAGGTCCATGTCCAGCAGTCAGATAACAGGCGGTATTGATTCTGTGGAGAGAAGGAATCCAGCCTAGAGAAAGCTGAGGTTGTGTAACAGGTTTGTGCCACACTTTCATATAGCTGAAAATAGCAGCATAACATAAACTGAAAGCCTGCATTTCTGACTGACAGTGACTATGGGTGAGCGAGCCTACCTATAAAAATGAGTGGATGTAAGGGCATAGAAATAGCCATAGCAGCCATAGCTAGTATAACGTGCATAGGAATGTATATTGCCCAATAAATTCATATCCATTGGGTAGGGACAGGTGGCATTGCCCAAGAGTGCCTAAGTGCTTGAACTGTGGTAGAAAATCAGTTGTTTCAAAGCATCCTTTTAGTTAAAGTGGACCCAAATTAAAAATACAAGATTTCAGAAATGAAATCTATTTTCTAAAGCATAACAATAAATAGCAGCCTTTTTTCAGCTGCATGATGACAAATATAAAATATTTTACATGTATTGGAGAAACCCCTCCCTTCCTTTCATATTGCCGGGACAGAATCCGGCAAACTGGTGTAGTAGATGGTGTCCAGCAAAGGAGGAATTGCTAATGGCTGCCACCTGTATAACCCTAGTTATGAAAAGAGAAGGGTGAAAAGCATGCACTGAAATTCTCATAGGCTTGACGGAGTGTTTATTTATCTTTGTATGTGTCAGAGTGGTGCAACTAAATATTTTGAATTAAAAAAATGTTTGCTTTGGGTCCGCTTTAAGGTAGTTAACCCTTTCGGAACTGGCTGCCTAACCCCCCTTAAAGAGGAACTTCAGCCTAAACAAACAAACTCATTAAATTACATTAGTTATGTCAATTAAAATAGATAGGTAATATAATCTCTTACCCACCCTGTTTTAAAAGAACAGGCAAAGGTTTGTGATTTCATGAGGGCAGCCATCTTTTTTGGTTGAAAGGAGGTGACAGGGAGCATGAGACACAGTTCCAACTGTCCTGTGTCCCAATCACCCCTCCCAGCTGCTAGGCAATGAGAACAACAACATCAGAAATCCCATCCCATCATGCTTTGCACAGCATCGGGGAAAAATGCTCGGGCAGTTTTCTTTGATGGGGCGGAACTTAGATTTTAAGCAGTTAAAAATTAGGCTTGGGTATGAAAAACAAAGTTCTGATGCTGTGAACCTGTAAAAGGAATACCAAGCCTTTTCAGTGCTGCTGATTGGAGGTTCACTTTAAGGACCAGGCATTTTACATGGGGGGCGCTTTTGAGGGGGTCAGGCAGCCGGATCCCTGCTGGGGCTTGCTGGGCTGTGTGTCCCCCCTGTAGCCAGATGTCTCCCCTTTAGCCAGCAGCCTTTACTCACCTCCCAGGCTCCACCGATGAGCCTCTGTGGACCCCTCTACTCCGGCCGGCATCCCCTCATACTGACGCTAAGTTCTGGGTCACGGCTTCATGACGTTATCAAGCCGGGACCCGACACTTACGTCAGAGTGAGCGGGGATGCTGGCCAGAGTGGAGGGGAGCACCGATTGCCGGAGGAATAGCAGAAAGATGAGTGGATCCTCTTTTTTTCCCACTACCGCCGCAGTTCTAACAGTGATCCCTACGCTCTGCCGTCGATCATAGTGATCAGAAGCCATACGCAATGGCATCTGATCACTGAGGGGAGATGTCAGCTGTCATATGACAGCTTAATCTCCCCTCTCAGGTGCGCACAATCGCGGCGGGACACTTCGTTTTCGTGGACGTGGAATCTACGCCTAATCAGAGTGGCAGCACCACCTGCTGGACGTAGATTCAAACTACGTCGGTTAAAGGACGCCCGAACTGAAAGGATATGCTGGCTGCCATATGTGTTTCCCTTTAAGCAATACCAGTTGCCTAACAGTCCCGGTGATCTCTTTGGATACAGGAGAGTCTGAGTCTCACACCTGAAACAAGCATGTGTTAATCCAGTCAGTCTTCAGCCAGAAACATCTGATCTCCATGCTTGTTCAGGGTCTATGGCTAAGGGTGCATACACACATCCAATTTTCATTGGCCAATTTTACCACTTCTATGTATTATGAAAGCTTACCTGTGAAATTTGTTAATAGTATTCAACATCAGTTAGCCCTCATACTACAGGGAGGAGGTACAATTGGTCAGTGATTGGCCAATCAAAATTGGATTTGTGTATGCACTATAAAAATACTAACTAAAATATCTTTCTTAGTTCAGGTGTGCTTTAACTTTTGTGATAGGGCTGAAAGCAATGACAAGAGAGCCTCCAACAGCCACCTCTCCCACTGAAATCGATACATGGACTAAAGTGCTTGACAACAATTAAGTTGTGCACCACTGCTGACTCAGTAAAATCACTGAACCTAAGTCAATGCACTCTAAGGCCAGGGACCCAGTAGAAATTATACAGTGCTATCGCAATCCCTAGTGCTTTGTCTAAGCATTTTGTAAGCGATTTGCAGTAGGCAATTTAGGTACTCTATTGGACACCTACATTGGCAAAATGCTGCATGTCCTGTGATTGTGATTAGCCCTAATCGCAACCACTCTAGTGAGCTCAAGACCATAAGCATTTTTTAAAGCGCCGGCGGTCACTGGAGCGCCAAGCCTAAGGGATAGTGCACACCAAAATCGCTATTACAATCGCTAGCACTTAACGAATTGCGATAGTGATTTTGTGAAGCGATTTTGAGGCATCTTGCACACTACATGCAATTCCGTTTTTTATAAGATCCAATTTTTGATTCCGATTAAAAAACGTAACAGCATGCAGTACTTTTTTTTTAAAAATCGGAATAAAAAATCGTATCGTATACAAAAATCGGAATTGCGTGTAGTGTGCAAGAGGCCTCTGTGATTTTTGAATGAATGAAAGTGTTTACTCATTCATTCATTCAAGCTGAATCGCTCAAAAAATGCTACATGCAGCAGGTTTGCAATTTTATAAAAAATACAACGCTGCTGTGGGAACACCCTCATAGGGTTTCAGTAGCCAAGAGCTTTTCAAAGCGCTGGTGATCTGAAAAGCGCTCAGAAGTGCTCTTGGTGTGCACTAGCCCTAAGAAAGCAAAGGCATACGACTGCTGCCCCATCAATACAGTGTACAGTGTATCTTTCCATATATCACTTGCATTGAGAGAGATCGCTACTTTTTCTCACTTCTGAAAGCAAAAAATAAAATGTTGTATATTACAGTTATATTCTTTGTTTTTATTTGCCTGCCAGTTCACTCTCTACACTATTCTATACATAAAGATGCCATACTTTCTATCACTAGATTACTGGGCTGTCTATCAAATATGCCATTCCTTTTTAAACCTTAGAGCAACTGATGTCAGAATATGCATGAATTTTAAAAGTGTGACCCAGTATAGTCGCCAGACTCGCCACTCTGTTCTCTGTTCACAAACCTCACCCATAAGTCCAGGGGCCAGTCTGTCCTATTCAGGAAGCCAACACTGAGAATGCTCAACCTCTCCCCATGACTCTGCAGCTTAGACTGAACTGGTCTTTTTAGTCATGACATTATTGGCTGAGGATGATAACACAAAATAGATAAATTGGCTTAGAGGTAAAAAGAAGGAGCCCAAACATAAATCCATTTTCCCAGAGTTCCTCTTTAAGAATCATAGCCCAGAGACAGGTTTGCTTTGCAGCTCCATGCTTAATGCAACCCCCCAGATGTAATATCCATGTTTTCACCATGGAAGATCATTTATTTCACTACTTTCAAAATCATTAGGTAATGCAGTGAGAGAAATACAAGGCTATAGGACCAGCTTGTATGTAAATTATTGAAGAAATGTAACACCCACACAATAAAAAGGTCTTCAATTGCAATTTTGTGTTTTTTTTAATATATGCCTAAGTGAAATAATTGTCGGTAGCTTGTAAAGTGGCTTGCATGTTACACTTATTTCTCTGTTTGCTGCTGACTGTAAAAATCCATAGTTTTGCTCCTGCTGCGCAGAATACAGGCCCGTTCAGTTACATGCTAACTCTGTTCAACATCTTGTTTTATGTAACATGAATACATTCTGTCTGATATGGGAGATGAAAGCGTATTTTTGTTTCTGACGCTGTAGTCACCATGGCGCAGTTGCAGAGCCACGCTTAGGAGCTGCACAATGGGTTAATGGTAGCTTGGTTGCCAGGTAACCGTGCTGGGAGAAGCAGCGGGTCCCCGCCTGGCTCACGCATTGCTGTGCTGACTCTCACAAGCTCTATCTTTTTCCAAACAGGCAAGGAGACTTTAGTGGAAAAAATAAAGGAAGGAGGGAGACTTGAAGCCTATATGGAAACAGAAGGAAATCCCTGAGGAGAAGCAGCAGCAATGCACAGGGACCTTTAGTCATGACGCATATTTAATGTGTGCAGGCCCTGACACGCATATGGATTGCTACAGACACTATTTTTATTATTATCATTATTATTAGTATGCATTCATATAGCGCTGCCATTTTCTACAGTGCTTTAGAGGGTATACTGAATAATTAATGTCACTAATTGTTTCTCAGAGGAGTTCACAATTTAATGTCTCTATCATAGTCATTTAGGGCAAAGCCAATAAGCCTACCAGTATGTTCTGGGAAGACATTGTGCGCTGAGGATGGGAACCCATTCAAACATGGGGAGAATGTACAAACTTCATGCAGATCGTGTTCTGGCTGGGAATGCAAACCTGGGACTCTAGGTGTCCATTAACAGTCCAATTTGTATAACAGATGCTTTATTTCAATCAGTCAAATCTGCTTGAAAAGTAAATAAAAAGTCAGCATTTTCTCATGATAGATATAGTCCACAGGTAGGGAGCCTATGGCTCGGGAGCCAGATGTGGCTCTTTTGATGGCTACATCTGGCTCACAGACAAATCAGAAGGGGTTGATTCACTAAGCTACAGTGCTCAAGCAGCACAGCTTAGTGTGGCAGCACAAGTAACAAGTTTAAAGTAATACAGCATGCACTTTAAAGTAATACAGCATGCACTACTAACTTACTTGCACTACCCCAAAATGAACAGCTGCTCCAATTGTCCCACTCTGGACCCTGTCAGGTCCAGTGACTTTGTAGGACGAGATCCCTTCACTTTGATTGGCCCAATAGGCTGCCTGTCACGTGACAGGCAGCCCGGGGCCAAAGTGCGGGGATCTCGTCCTACAAAGTGAACCAACCCCCAAGTCAGCTAGCTAATTGTTCAAGTCGGTATTTCTCCTGTCTGGCTCTCGGGGAAATTGCTGACGTTGCTGAAACCCAAGAGAAGCTGAAGACGTGTCTGACACTTCCGCTGCCCGGCGGATCAACTATATACACATCACCATGGAAACAGGGATGTGAGCCCTCTGCTGCGCATGCGCACTGTCTCAATTCGAAAAATATTGTATGGCTCTCACGGAATTACATTTTAAAATAAGTGGCGTTTATGGCTCTCTCAGCCAAAAAGGTTCCTGACCCCTGATATAGTCGATCGTAAATAGCTGGTTTATCAATCCCCACCCCCTCAAATTTTAATGAACGTATCTGATCTATGATGTGATTAAATTGATACCGTTGTTGGATAAATAGGATAATTTCCTATCAATGACTTCCAATTTACACAACTAAATCAGCCAAAATAAAGTATCATTAAAGGAAATCCAAACTTCGAGGGATATGGATATGGACGCTGCCATATTTATTTCCTTGTAACCAAGACCAGTTGTCTGGTTGTCTTACAGTCTTTGGTTGCAGTGGTGTCTGAATCAGACACCTGAAACAAGCTTGCAACAAATCTAGTCAGACTTCAGTCAGAAACATCTAATCTGCGTGCTTGTTTAGGGTCTATGGTTAAACATATTAGAGGCAGAGGATCAACAGGACAGCCAGGCAATGGGGATTGTTTAAAGGAAATAAATATGTCAGCCTCCATATGGGCACCTCCATTTAATAGGCACCTTAAGGGAGAACTGTAGTGAGAGGTATATGGAGACTGCCATATTGATTTCCTTTTAAGTAATACCAGTTGCCTGGCAGCCCTGCAGAGCTATCTGCCTGCAGTAGTGCAAATCACACTAAAAACAAGAATGCAGCTAATCTTGTCAGAACTGACAAAAATGTCAGAAACACCTGATCTGCTGCATGCTCGTTCAGGGTCTAGGGCAGGAATGGGCAAACTTGGCCCTCCAGCTGTTAAGGAACTACAAGTCCCACAATGCATTGAAGGAGTCTTACAGCCACAGTCATGACTCATAAAAACCAATGCATTGTGGGACCCCCCACACACGCACACACACACTGTCAGGACCTCCCTGAGTCCATAGCTGTGTCCAGGCACGAGCGGGGGGGGGGGAGGGGGTTCTGGGTGCAAAGGCCCCCCCCTCTTTTAAATTCCTATAAAAAGGCCCCTTTAGCTGAAAAAATGAAGCTCCACCTACAGCCACAATAACCCTGCCCACACCCATGGGAAACTCCTCCCCATCTGGGACACTTTGGAGAAAGAGGTGCCATACAGGAATCGTATTGTAACCATTCCCACAGCTGTGTGGGAGCAGGTAAGATGGTGTTTCACTGACAGCAGTGACCTCTCCCTTCTCCAGCATCCACAGTGACCTCACCCTCAACCTTGCACCCACAGGGACCTCTCCCTCCACCTAGAACCCATACTGACCTCTCCCGCCCCAGCATTAGCACTACAGTGATCCTGCCTCCCCCAGCACCCACACTGACCCCTCCCTCTTCCAGCACCCACATTGACCTTTCTCCCCCCCAGCAGCATCTATTATTTCCTCCTCCAGCACCTAAACTGACTTCTTCCTCCCCCAGCACCCCCAATGACTTCCCCTTCCTGCAGCACCCACACTGACCTCTACTTCTGCCAACATCCACCCACAACCCTCCCCCCCCCAAAGCTGGCACCCAGTATTCACACTCACATGACACCAAGTACCTCACACCTGCACACAGCCTCCACATGGCTTCCACTATCTGCATAAAGCACCCACTTAACCAGTACCCGCACCCAATGTTTCTACATTCAAAATCCACGTGACATCCAAAGCCCACCCATAGCCAGCACCCAGTACAGGAATGGCACCAAGTATTCACACCCATGTCACACCTAGTACCTACACCCAGCACCCACATGACATCCAGTACATGCACCAAGATCTCATATATAGCACTAATTACCTGCTATCACCACCCACCCATAGCCGGAGCCCACATGACACTCTGTACCCGCACCTAGAACCCACATGACACCCAGCATCTGCATTCAGCACCCCCAAGACAACCAATACTCCCCAGCCAGAAACGAGGAGGGGGGAATATGCGGCCACCGGTAACAGGTCCGACTGCCTCCACACCATTGAATGCAGCCAGTGCTTCTGTGACTGAATGTGTGTGTGTGTGTGTGTGTGTGGGCGGCGAGGCCCCTTTTTTAAATGTGAGCATCCCCCACTTAAAGGGAAGGTTCAGGGTGGCTAAAAAAAATAAATAAATGTGAATCCAATTACCTGGGGCTTCCTCCAGCCCGTGTCAGGCAGGATGTGCCCTCGGCGCTGCTCCGCAGGCTCCCGGTCTCCTCCAGTGGCCGACCTAACCTGGCCAGGCCGGCTGCCAGGTCGGGCTCTTCTGCGCTCCAAAATGCGCCTCACGGGGGCGCGCTGATGTCATCGGACGTCCTCTGGGCTGTACTGCGCAGACACAGAACTACTGCGCCTGCGCAGTACAGCCCGGAGGACGTCCGATGACGTCAGCGCGCCCCCGTAAGGCGCATTTTGGAGCGTAGAAAAGCCCGACCTGGCAGCCGGCCTGGCCAGGTCGGGTTGGCCACCGGAGGAGACCGGGAGCCTGCAGAGCGGCGCTGAGGGCACGTCCTGCCTGCCACGGGCTGGAGGAAGCCCCAGGTAAGTGGATTCACATTTTTATTTCTTTTGTAGCCACCCTGAACCTTCCCTTTAAGGACCCTCTGCACGGCCCTGACTGTGTCCCATACCAGGCTGACTTCCAGCTGTATAGATGATGTTATTGTTATTACTGAAGTGTGTTATTACCTAAAGTGGAACTTCAGCCTAAACAAACATACTGTCATCAAGTTACATTAGTTATGTTAATTAGAATAGATAGGTAATATAATCTCTTACCCACCCTGTTTTAAAAGAACAGGCAAATGTTTGTGATTCATGGGGGCTGCCATCTTTGTCATGGGGGCAGCCATCTTTTTGGTTGAAAGGAGGTGACAAGGAGCATGAGACACAGTTCCAACTGTCCTGTGTCCTGATTACCCCTCCCAGCTGCACACGCTAAGCTTCAAATGCCATATTCAAAATGTAAAAAAAAAAAAAAAAAAATTGCACCAAAACAGCAGAACGAGAACAACAACATCAGAAATACCATCATGCTTTGCACAGTATCAGGGAAAAAAAGCCCGGGCAGTTTTCTTCTGTGCAGCTAAAAATGAGGCTTGTATAAGAGAAACAAAGTTCTGATGCTGTGAAACTGTTAAAGAAACACCAGGCCTTTTCAGTGCTGCTGAGTCGATTTTTAGTCCGGAGGTTCACTTTAAGTGTGTGATTAGAGCAGAGTGTAGAATCTTCCTTTATGATCCTTTCCCCCTATACATGTAGCATTGCAATAAGATCTCCATGCAACGGTGGTGAAAAGTTGCACTGCATGTGAGACGTGCGATACGATGAATACAGTAAAGCATACAGCACACTGAAAGTATGCTTTACGTAAACATGGTATGAATAGCTTGGGGCAAGAAAGCAATAGTGAATACCTTTTCTTCTTTCCAGACACTGAAGGTCTGATACCAGACACCAGATCTCTTGGAACACGTTCTGGGAGGGGGTAGTATAGCTCATCATTTCTGTAGCTATCTCCAGAATAAACTAAACAGTTTCATATTTATACTTTCAGGGAATGGATTAAACAAAATAACAAAAAGTATAACAGATCAATTCTATTCAAATGTCCTGGTTATGTCAGTGCTTAATTAATTTGCAATATGATAGGAATTTGCACAGCCCTTATAAACCGCTGATCCAGGGCAAAAATTACAGTGGGAGCTTCCTGTAGAACCATGCACCATCATAAATAACAAGCGCTCCATGTATACGCCTGGCAAATGGAGGAAAAAGTAACAATTTCTCAGAAACATCAAAAGAGATTGCATTAATATTTTATAGCTACATGAATGTGAATGAGAGGGGAGACTGGAGCTTCAAATATCAAGTTTGTATATGTAACTCAGTAGAAATTACACAAATATTTAGAAACTGCATCTTCTGTTGAATTAGTCATAAGCTATGAACTACATTCTCCCGGATTATTCTGACTAGCCCTCCCTAACAGTATGGAATCGCTATAATGGTAGTTTGCTTTTGCCAAAGGGTCTTCCAATTCAACATCTAAATTAAAGGGAGCTGGGCACACAGAGTCTTAGGGAAATTAAAGCAAGACTCTAATTCCAACAAACTGAAAGGACGCCCATTATTCAGTTTGTTGGAATTACCGTAGATGCTGCCCACTTCAACATTCAACAACACCTGAGCGGGCGCCTCGGTCACATGGCTCCTGGCACTTCTGTTAGTTTTTGTTGTTTTCTATTAGTTTTGTTCGTCTTTTTGCTAGATTTTAGCTATCTACCTACTACAGGAGGGTACCTCCAGCAAGGGAAGGGAGAGTCTCCACTCACCGGGAATGCTAGATCCTGCGGCCACTCCTTCTGGCTCCCGCTACCACTCCGGTCCTGCTGCTCGGAGCCTGCTCCTGATGCTGCCACGCTGGTCCAGGCCTGAAGCTGATCCCGGCCGCCGCTATTAAGGCCCCCGGCTCCCGCCGACACTCTGGTCCCATTCCTGCAGCCGCCGCTGCTGCTAAAGACTCTGCTGCTCCGATCCAGCTCCTGATGCAGCCATGCCGGTCCAGGCCCGTTGCTGATCCTGGCCGCCGCCGCCATTAGGCCCCCGACACTGCAGCCGCCGACTCTCCGGTCCCGCCGACACTGCAGCCGCAGACACACTGGACTTTCCTGCAGCTGCCGATGGATCCCTTACGCCGATGCGTCCACCTCTGATCCCGACCGCCGCCGCTCCTCTGTCTCTGGCCACAGCTACTCCACACACGGGTCCCCAGCTGCCGCTGCGTCCCCTGCCGTCCGCTGCCGAGGCGGATCCTGGCCACTGCAGATACTTAGGCCCCCGGCTCTCCGACACTCTGGTCTCCTGCAGCCCGACTGGTTCCTACCCGCTGCTGCCGAACTGGACGCTCCCTGCTGCCGGTAGGTTCAGTTCTCTGCCTCTGCCTGGTTCCACCTAGCCTGCATTTCCTGTAGACTCCGCTCCCAGACAGGATAGCTGTCTCACACGGCCCTCACATGGCCCTCCACCACCCTTTGCTGGAGTAGTCAGCTAGCAATCCCCAAGGCAAAATCGCAGCCCTAGCCCCACTCGTGTCACAGACAACTCCCTCTGCCCCTGCTGTTCTGCAACCACCTCTGCTGCATCTGCCCTGCTACCACCTCTGCCGCACCTGCCCGAGGAGCGTGTCTGCCCTGCGTCCACAGCTACTGCTCGTGGCAGGAACTGCTGTACAGAGCAGGTTTGCGGTGCCACTCCGCCCTCGCCATCGCCCACACCAGTGGTACAGTTCCCCGGTGCCGGTCTGCCACTCGGTACAGCCCCTACGGCACACCACTGCCCTCCAGAAGCTAGCTCCACCAAGGGGATCAAACATGGCCTGCAGTACTATGCCACTGCCCCCGGGCAGGGGAGGAAGGCAGACAAACTCCCCCGCACCTCCACACCCTTTCACCCTGCCCAGGGAGGACCTACTCCATTGGGAGACCAGAGTGCGCAGCAAACTATTCGACCAACTGCGGGACATTGTCAACTCCCACATCAACCACCTGATGGTCAGCGGCCACAGTGCCCCGAAGAAACGGCGCCACAGGGGATGTAGAGCAGGTGCCCTTGTGCGTCTAAAGAAGAAGGTTCTCCGCTCCACCATCCCTGCTATTCTTCTTGGGAACGTCTGTTCTCTCACTAACAAGGTGGACGAGCTGCTCCTACTTCTCGACAGCAAACCGGAGAGCAGCAGGAACACCCCAGTTCTCTGCTTCACAGAGACCTGGCTGAACGATGGCATACCCGATAACCACCTACAGGTGCCAGGCTACAACCTCCACCGTGCCGACCGTGATCCCACCCTCTCCGGGAAAAAGCGAGGAGGTGGGATATGCTTCTACATAAACTCCGCCTGGTGCACCGACACCACCATCCTCAGCTCTAACTGTTCCCCGGATGCCGAGATCCTAGCAATCAATTGCAGGCCACAGTACTCGCCCAGAGAGATCACATCCTTTGTTCTCGTCGGAGTCTACATCCCCCCTGATGCAAACACCAAGCAGGCCCTACATATCCTGAGCAACTGCATCTCCAGGTGCGAAACCATCCTCCCAGGGGCCCTCCTCATCATACTGGGGGACTTCAACAACGCTAAACTGAACCTAGAACTGCCTCAGTACAAGCAGCATGTGACCTGCCCCACCAGGAACGACCGCACCCTCGACCACTGTTACACTGTCCACAAGAATGCGTACAAGGCTGCTCAAGGTGCTGCCCTGGGGAACTCTGACCATTGCCTAATCCACCTGATCCCCACCTACAGGAGACACCTAGACACCGTCAAGCCTGCCATCCGGTCATCCAAAAGGTGGTCTGAGGAGGCTAAGCGGGAGCTCCAGGCATGCTTTGATTGCACGGACTGGACAGCCCTGGCGGCCCCCACCCTGGAGGAATGGACTGAGAACATCACCTCCTATATCAGTTTCTGTGAGAACACATGCATCCCAACCAAGACCTTCAAGGTGTACCCCAACAACAAGCCTTGGTTTAGCAGCAAGCTGCGCCGGCTCAGGAAACTGAAGGAGGTAGCGCACAAGTCTGGCTCCCTTGAAGAGTTCAGAGCGGCCAGGAATGCCCTAAATCGTAAACTGAATCTTGCAAAGAAAGCCTACTCGGACAAGCTGAGGCTAAGCCTTCAGTCCAACAACTCACGTGAGGTCTGGAAAGGCCTGAGGGCAGTTACAAACTTCAAGCCCCCCCCCCCCCAGCAAACGCCACCTAGCACCCAGCTGGCTGATGAACTCAATGACTTCTATTGCAGGTTTGAGCAAAGTCCCAAGCAGCCTGGAGTCTCTGGGGCCATGGCTGGAGAGGCGCACTCCCCTCCACCTAACTTAGAGGACAGTGGTCCCGCAGCTTCAGAGGCAGTCCAAGAAGGGGAGGTGCTACGGCACCTGCGCAAACTCAACCCCAGGAAAGCTTCAGGCCCGGACGGCGTGTCGTCAATCTGTCTGAGAACGTGTGCAGTCCAGCTAGCTCCTGTCCTCACCTCCATCTTCAACAGGTCTCTAACAGAAGGCAAGGTCCCCTCCTGCTTTAAGAGATCCACGATCATCCCAGTCCCCAAAAAACCGGGGAACACGGATCACAATAATTTCAGACCAGTAGCCCTAACCCCAACCATCATGAAGATCTTTGAGCGGCTCATTCTTGCCTCGCTGAAGCTATCCACGAACGCCCTCCTGGACCCACATCAATTTGCCTACAGGGCCAATAGGTCGGTAGAGGATGCCATCAACATCAGTCTGGCACACATCACGGAGCACCTCGATAGACCTGACTCTTATGCTAGGCTCCTGTTCCTGGACTTCAGTTCCGCGTTCAATACCATCTGCCCAGACATCCTGCTTGCCAACCTTGCGCAGCTGAGAGTAGCCCCCTACCTCTGCAGGTGGATTAGAGACTTCCTTTCAAACAGATCGCAGAAGGTTAAGCTTGGTAATTGCTACTCCAGCGAGCGAACAACTAACACAGGAGCACCGCAAGGGTGTGTTTTGTCCCCGCTCCTGTTCTCATTATACACCAACAACTGCACCTCAACCGATGACTCTGTCAAGATCATTAAATTCGCAGATGACACAACGATCATCGGCCTCATCAGCGGGAATAGCGAGCATGCCTATCGTTATGAGATAGACATGATCTGCAACTGGTGCAAAGACAACAATCTCGTCCTCAATGCGGCAAAGACTGTTGAACTGATTGTGGACTATAGGAAGCGCCCGCCCCCCATCCTCCCAGTTCATATTGGGGAGACCGAGGTCTCCAGGGTTCCGTGTGTTAGATTCCTCTGCACAACCATTACTAATGACCTAAGATGGGGGGAGAACACCACCAAAATCCAGAAGAAGGCACAGCAGCGGCTATTCTTCTTGCGCCAGCTGAAAAAATTCGGTATCCCGCGTGAACTGCTTAAGAACTTTTACACGGCTACCGTGGAATCCATCCTGTGCTCCTCCCTCATCGTCTGGCATGCAGGGGCATCTGCCAGGGACAAGTACAAACTGAATAGAGTAATCAGCACCGCAGAAAAGATCATCGGAGTGCCCCTGCCATCCCTTGATCTTCTCCACACCACCAGAATGAGGACAAGAGCCATCAAGATCTCGCAAGACCCCTCCCACCCCGGCAACCGCTTCTTCAAGCTTCTCCCACTGGGCCGCCGTCTCAGAGCCATCCCATCCAGAACCACCAGACGCTGGAATACCTTCTTCCCTCAGGCGGTACACCTTCTGAACTCAACCTCGAGCCCCCCATGATCAGTTCAGCCACCCCCTGGCCCTTCCCTGAATGCACGTTCCTTAGGCTCACTCCATGTGTGTTATGTTATTTTGGATGCAGTACATGCTATGTTTGCTATGTTATATATGTTTGCTATGTTTGTATATGTTCGACTGCCATGCCATGTGTACCAAAAACAATTCCGGGTACGTCATTCCGCGTACTTGGCGAATAAAGCTGATTCTGATTCTGATTCTGATTCTGAGCCTAGGCCAGAAGACTCAAAGTGGACTCATTACTGCAGCTTCTGTGTCTGTTTCTTCATCAACAATTTTTATTTGAACTTGCATCATAAAAAAAATAAAGGAACAGCAAGTGGACATTTTTGAACATACATATAAAAGTTTGTATAAATAAGCTAATGCAACAGCAGGAAAATATAAGCCAATAACATAACCATAAATCATGGTCAAGTCCAATTGAGAGGGTTACAAGGGTTGAAGAGAGAATAGAATAAAAAAGGGGAAAAGGAAAGTTGGAAAGACAGATGAAAGGAACAGGAAGATATAAAATGGAGGAAAATTATTTCACCCTGCCAAGTCCTGTAGTTACACCCAACAAAGTCGGGACAACCTATAATTTTTCAATGCTATAGACCTTATCACTCAATCTCACTGTCAATAGATTCTGTGATGAAACGCGGAAAAGCCGCTGTCTCTCAAGGCGAGGCGGCTGTTTCCGCATCCAGCATGGCGTCACAACGCGGAAAAAACGCCGCAAGCCGCTTAGGCAGAGCGGCGGAATCCGCATCGGAGGCGGCTCCCGCACTCAGTTCACTGGATACATTGCAAGACAGTACTGGTGTGGCTGGGACTGATAGTCCACCAAGATTCAGACTTACACGCGCGCGAGCACAGAGGCAGAGTTTAAATAGCAGTTAGAAGGGTGTCGGCTGACCAGCTGGGTCAGCTGACAAATTCCACTGCTCTCATTGGACCAGCAATTAGGGAGGTCCTGGAAAGGTCCTAGAGTATATATACTGCTGGTTGTTCACTTGCTCTTTGTCTGGCGTGCGATCACATATGTGGAAGCACCCAGATCCGTAGTCAGATCCGCAAGTGTGCCGGGACCAGCTGGAGCTGTAATCCTACACTTAGCTAGATTTTGTTGATAGCTTAAAGTACTAGTTTGATTGTGATTATTTGTTATGACTTTTGCCTGCCTTGACTACCCTTCTGAACTCTGATCTTGTACCTCGATATTTCTGATACCCTGTTGCCGAACCCCGGCTCGTTTCTAGACTCCGCCTCAGCCTCCTGATTCTGTACCTCGATATTTCTGATACCCCGTTACCGAACCCTGCCTGTACTTAGACTCCGCCTTTGCCTCCTGATCTTGTACTTTATCTGTCCGTGTGTGTACGACCTGGCTTGTCCGACCTCGAGAACCGACCTTACCGTTAGAGGCGGTTCCTCGCTCTGTTAGCGACCCTTCCTCCTGAGGGTCACTTCCAGACATCCTTCCTACTGCCAGTCTGACTCCTCCCGTCTTGGAGAGCTCAGGTCTGCAGAAGGAATCTGTGCAGTACTCCTTGCTGCACTGAGGCCTAGTCCTCAAAGTGTTACTGTTACACCAAACACTACACTCTACTCAGGTGAACAGAGGTTAGCTAGTATATCGGATTATCGGTGAGACTGCAGATCACTTATAATCTGGTATATATCTGTATTCCCAGTGATACTGCAGATCACCGGTAATCAGATCCTCTCTGTGCTTCACCAATCGTTACAGAACGCCAGACCAAATACAAAATGGACGCAAACACTGATTGTCTGGGTGTACTTGCCACTTCGGGGGACAACATCAATCAAGTACTGGGCGCCCACATAACTCTTATTGATGCCCTATCAGGGTCTGTACAAACCCTCCAGACATCAGTGGATCATGTGCGATCCTCTCCTAGCTCTGACATACGTATGCCTGTACCTGAAAGCTTTTCCGGCCACAGATCTGACTTCCGGAATTTTAGGAGTAGAGTATTGTCCTATTTTGAGTTGAGACCCCAATCTTCGGGTACTGAGACCCGGAGGGTCACGTTTATAAAGACTTTGTTGTCCGGCGACTCCCAGTCTTGGGCATATAGCCTGCCCGCCGGAGACAAAGCTCTTACCTCTGTAGAGGAATTCTTTAAAGCTATGGCAGTAATTTACGACGATTCGGACCTTGCTTCGACTTCTGAGCGGAAGCTCAAGCTTTTGCGTCAAGGCGAAGGTCCGGTCGAAGATTACGCGGCCGAGTTTAGGAGGTGGTCAGTTACGGCCAGGTGGGACACTTATGCCCTATTAGATCGTTTCTTGTCAGGGCTGTCCGATGAGGTCTCTGATTTGATGTTAAGCCAGCCCGAGCCCAGAACAGTCGATGAGGCCATCTCAGCGGCCATCCGAATCGACCGCAGGCTGCGCTACCAAAAACAGACCAGGGGTAGTTCCCGTGTCAGAGGGGTATCTTACACTACGGTCCCAGTGACTCCACCTCCTACTATTTCACCTTCTCCCGTCTTGCCTCCATCCGAGCCGATACAGATTGCTCGGTCAAAATTGACCCAGGTAGAGCGAAGACGGAGAATGACCGAACAGCTGTGTCTGTACTGTGCTGAAGGGGGGCATATAGTACAGAACTGCCCTAACAAGCCGGGAAGATGCTACCGTTT